>NW_028283666.1:422500-622137 GCF_059441095.1 Idiotropiscis lumnitzeri | reverse complement strand
CCCGAGGTTTTGAAGTTGCAGTTACATATTGGGCTGGGCGATATGGCTGATAAGTACATAGCGATATAAGTATTTCATATGGGTCCATCGATACACATTGAATTCTTTTTTCGTATTATTTTATTCATTATTTTTTTTATTTTCCAATATTTTCACTGCCCTGTTAAAAAAACATTTAATGTAGTTTTCCTCCCGGGAGCTTTTTGTTACGGTCAATTAAGTGTTTTTGTTAAATATAGCTGCGTAGAATAATTATATGCATTATTATCGTACCACAATGTTTTGGTTTTGCAAATAATTTCCTAAAATCATTCTAATTTTATGACATTATTTTGTCATAATATCATTCATCAATATTTTAGTTTTTTTTTTTTTTCAAATAGAATTAAGACCTTTTTCTGTGCAGATTCCTCTGGGGATTAAGTATTTAATGGGTTCTCAATTTTCTCTTGGACTCTGATGCAACCCAGTCTCCTCCCTTGGACAAAAAATATGGGCTGAATCCTCCTTGGAATAACGACACAGATTCTGACGAATCATTGTCAAATCCTGCCCCTGAACTTTGTGCCTCAGACCCAGACCATATTACTATCCCAAGGCTCAGGAGGACCAAAAGTATACAGGTAAACAACCCATATAGATTTCAGGGAATCTTACAAGCAAATTGCATATATTTTATTGGTCTCCTGCCTTCTATCCTTTATATTTCGTTGTTGTTGTTGTTTTTTAGATTAAAAAAACAGGCTGACTTTGGAATGGAGAAGCATTATTACTCCAACTCAGATGACGGTGGAGATGAATATATTCCGGATACAAGTGAGGCCTCTGATTCAGACGGAAGTGAATCTTTGAAAATTGTGGACCCTCTCTTGAAGTCTAAGAATGCCTTCAGAGATTTTTCTCCCACACCACGAATCTCAAAAGCCACCTCAACGCAGGTTGTTAATCAAGGGCGTTCACCCGTTCGGAGGAGTAGCAGCACTGGTGTGATTCTTGAATTCTATGGCTCTTCAAATATTTGTGCAGTTTAACACAAATCATCCAAAATAGAATTCAAGCACATCTGTGACAGAAATTCAAATTCAGAAGTCAAAGAGAGAGAACAAAAAAAAAATCTAATGCTGCGCTTCTTCCGAAGACATATACTGTAAACAGTAAATGTATGTTAGGACAATCTTGAAAAAAGTATTAGAACACCCTTTACTTTTATTTCTTGTTAATTTTATTAACCAAAATATGTCCATTTTTATTACAGATTAATGAATACAAAATTAAAACTCTAATCAGCTACTTTTTAATCGTTATATTTGTATAAACAAATGTTATACATCTGTGTGTTAACTTATACAAGAAATGACGGAAAAGCAAGGGTGGTTTAGTATTTTTTTATCGTATATAGTCTGTATAATATCTTTAACCTATGCTGATGCTGTTTAATACTGATTTAAATAATAATAATAATGTCATAATCTGTTGGTTTTACATGAACAAAACCTTTCAAGCACTTTTTAAAATTCTAAATACTACCTCTTGTCAGTAAGTTGGTTCACAGCACTGCCTTGGAGTGAAAGTGTGTAGTGCTGAGACAGTCGGTATGTGCTGAGTCGTCTGACGTTTGTGTGACTGGTACCCAGGAAGGTAGCAAAACCAGGCAGTGTGTATGTCGTACCCAGGAAGGCAGAGAAACCAAGCAATATGTATGTGGTACCCACGAAGGCAGAGAAACTAAGCAGTGTGTATGTGGTACCCGGGAAGGTAGCAAAACCAGGGAGTGTGCATAGATACAGACCCCAAAAGTGATTAAAACCAAATAAAGTCCCCAGAAGATCATCTGTAGTCAGGTGAAGGACCCTGTACTTTGTTCAACTCATTTACTCCCTTAGACGTACAAAGACGTCTTTTAATGCAATGGCGCCCTCTACCAAAGACGTATAAGTACGTTTCCTGTCTTTTTTACGTCATAGTGTACATAAGGGTCTGATGCAACCTCTGACTGAGAATCAGCCTTGTCCGCATTGTGAATCATGTAAAAATCACCCAGCAGGGGGCAGAGGTGCAAAAGATCCGCCTTGAATCTGCGCCAGAGGTACAAATGGGGGGGCGGGATCCTGGGGTAGACTTATAAGTGTGGAGAGCAGCGTGGGTAGCAGCAGCATCGGCAGCACTAGCAGCAGTCGCATTAGTAGCGTTAGCAATGAAATCCTCCAAGCAAATGACGATCGAGGAATGCTTTTTTGTAAAAAAAAAGCTTCCTAAAAGCATCAAGGCGATGGAGACGCTTTGGTTGAGAGGATGACGCTTCGTCGTCGTCACAACAAAACGGCGTCTAAAGAGGGTGCGCGTGCCTTGCGGCCTGCATCGCCTGCCTTCGGACAATAGCCAAAGCAGCTGAGAGTCCTCACCAGATCCCCCCGAACGAGGAGGTAAGCGCTCGCAAGTTACCATTGAACATGTGGTTTTACCCCTCATGCTTTTATTGTACATATCATGCATCTTGCGGGCAGAAAATGTCGCGTAAATGTGCAGTTAGACGCGAGCTTGCTCGCTGACTTCCTCATCCGGCCGCCTCTATTGCACAATTACACGCGAGCGTAAGTCCTCGCCGACGAGGAAGTAAACGCTCGCAAGTTACCATTAAACATGTGGTTTTAGCCCTCATGCTTTTATTGTACATATCATGCATCTTGCGGGCAGAAAATGTCGCGTAAATGTGCAGTTAGACGCAAGCTTGCTCGCTGACTTTCTCGTCCGGGCGCCTATTGCACAATTACACGCGAGCGTAAGTCCTCGCCGACGAGGAAGTAAACGCTCGCAAGTTACCATTGAACATGTGGTTTTAGCCCTCATGCTTTTATTGTACATATCATGCATCTTGCGGGCAGAAAATGTCGCGTAAATGTGCAGTTACGCGCGAGCGCATCTCCTCCCCGACGAGGAAACAACAATACTGAATGGTGTGGTAATCATGCATACTTTCTAAAATTCACAGATTGTGCATCCCGCGGCAAGAAAGTTCCTCCTCGTCTTGTTGGTGTAAAGAAAGGTAAATTATAATATGAAACTTCACACGCCAGCAATAAAATGCAGCAATAAATATATATTTCCAATTGTTTGTATTTCTGTAATTTACAGGTTGTGCATCAGGAAGCAGTGGTTCCGGATGGCGTCACACTGGATGGCAACCGAGGAAAATCGACTTTACAGCAACCCCTGGACCACTGAATGCCGCTGCCCATTTGGAGTCTGAGGAGCCAGCTGATTTCCTGCAGCTGTTTCTCACGGATGAGCTTCTGCAGCACATCGCGGATGCCAGCAATCACTTCCCAGACAATTATTTTCACACAAACCCCAGTGGACAAACACAAGCTCGCCTATTTTCCACGGACCAGCAAAGCCAGACCACAACGAAAGTGTCGGGTCTGTTTGTGCAAAGGCAAACGGAGTGAAACAAGAATGTGGTGTGAACTATGTTGTGTGCCCTTGCATCAAGGCAACTGTTTTATTTTATATCACACAAAAAAAAAGTATGTATGACACTGATGTATTTCATTTTTGTACATAGTTCAACAGTTCAGTCGTTTAGTGTTATGTGCAAATAAATTTATTTTATCAAAAACATTTTTTGTGCTTTTTTTTGTTATTTTATAGAAGGCATGCATTATTTAGATGTTAGAGGTGTCATAAAAGCCATAAATAATAGTGTCAAAATTCAAATTATGGTCAAAATGCATCAGTTTACAAAAAGCTCATTTTCTCAGTTTTTTCCCCAGGGATTGGAGTTTTCATGAAATTTAGCTATTTTCAAATGCCGATTGCTCAAGAATGGAAAAAGATAGGAACAAACATTTTTTTCTGTTGAAAGAAGAGAGTCTCATCTTTCTTCGGGTGTGCTCCATGTCTATATAGCATTAGAATACTATATTCTGTGGGCCTTGCAATATTAGTCAAAACCCAGGAAAACGCTGGGATTGAGCGGGTTGCTCCAGTGAAAATGGCTGGTATTTAATGAGTTAAGACTGGTTAGGACATCCGGCTCGCAGTCCCAAGGTGCAGGGTTCGATCCCGGGACCCAGCTTTCCTGTGTGGAGGTTGCATTTGTGAGTGAGTTTGAGCGCAGATGGTTGTTCGTCTTTGCGTGCCCTGCGATTGGCTGGCAACCACTTCAGGGTGTGCCCCGCCTACTGTCCGTTGACAGCTGGGTAGGCTCCAGCACGCTATCCTTGTGAGAATAAGTGGATTGGATATTACATGTATGTGTTTATGCCCTAGGCCAGGCGAGGGCAAACTACGGCCCGGGGGCCACATGCGGCCCGTTAAGTTTTAATCCGGGCCGCCGAACTTGAAAAAAATTTAATGAATAAACCTTGTTAATGTTTTATTTTCTAAACACTGTGGTTTTCAAAGACAAATATTATTGTTGGAATGCTTTTATTCACTTTCATTTAAAATTAAATGTATTTTTTTTCTCAGATGAGGTGAGGTTTCCAAAACACTCCATCCATCTGCTCCTGGTCCGGCCCCTCTGTCATATTTTAGAACCCATTGTGGTCCTCCAATCAAAAAGTTTGCCCGCCCCTGCCCTAGGCTTTGTGTCTTTGCTTGGTTGACTGTGTAATGAGTGTATGAATGCATTTCTTTCTACCAGACACCTTGGACTTCCCATGGCAGATTAATAATCTATTTTATCTATCCATCAGGGTCACGAATGTCATTTGATGAGTAGAGAATTTAGAGTCTCCAATTAACCTAATATACATGGATTTGCGCATGGAAACCTGAGAAAAAGCCCTTAGTCCTACTTTTCCATCTGAACCACTTTATCCTCACGAGGGTCACAGCCGTGACATCCCAGCTGACTTCAGAAAGTAAGTGGGCGACGACTCATGATCTCTTGGTTGAATAATATTGTTAGGGGCTCAAAATGGCCCTCTACAATAAAATGGCAGAAGAATATTACATACACTCTGGCAGAAGAATATTGCGTTTTTTTTGTTTTGTCCAATTAACTTAAATAAAACTTGGGAAAATTTAATGATTACATGTAAACCAGCTGGTCTTCCCCATACCAAGCCCTGGCTAAAACTGACTGAAAAATGCATGATGTGTGCCTTTTAAACTCCTCGGCCCATCCACTATGCCAGGGATGGGCAAACTTTTTGATTGGGAGGGGGGGGGCACAATGAGTCCTAAAATACATTTAATTTTAAACGAAAGTGAACAAAAGCATTACAACAATATATATGTCTTTGAAAAACCACAGTATTTAGAAAATAAACCATTAACAAGGCTTATTCATTTAATTTTTTTCAAGTTTGGGGGGCTGGATTGAAACGTTTAACGGGCCACAAGTGGCCCCCGGGCCGTAGTTTGCCCAAGTGCCCTAAGCCAATTGATTCTAAAAAATAACAGTTTTCTTCATCAAAACAACATTTTATGATCAACATAAATGTTAGTGAGTACATAAAGGTATACTCATTCGATCTATCATAACCCCATGCACTTAGACTGTACAAAAAAAAGAAAATTTTTATTTTAAAACCTAGTATTTCGCCATGAGGTCACACGCTAGCGTCAAGTGCTTGGCGCTAAAAACCCGGAAGTAACAGCGGCGCTCGGTTTGAAAGTGGAGAGTTGTGCATGGTAGGCGAATTCGGGAGAAATGTTTGTTGAACACGAGGACTGTGGCGTAGAAGATGGTTTAACAGCGATCTAGTGCGCACCCAACCGTGATGGCTGACCAACGAAATAAATGCGGACCGACGGAGTGGACTGACAGGACGTGGAAAACAGGTGTGTGGCATGTGTGCGTGTGCACGAATGTGGGAGCGCGTTCACTATGGTGGCAGCGATCGCAAAGCAGCAGCACCACTCCTTGACAAAAGTATTGTACTTTCTCTGATGTTTTGGGTTTGCTCTGCTTTGGGGTTTGTAGTTCTGGCCACGCAAAAGTAACAAAGCAAGTTCTTGGATGTCTGCTTTTTTCTTGAACTGTTAATTGGTTAACATCGTGGCTCTTATTTTTATCTAATGTATGGAGTTTGGTGGCTATCTATATGCACAACTATATTAGTTGCACTTGAAATTGCATACAGAAAATTAGTATAAATAGGTTACGCTATAAAGTATAACAATATTAACAATCGTTATTGTTGTTACTGTTTATTTATTTTATTTTGCAATAACTGTGCTCCAAGCTTAGCTGTTGTGCCAGCTGCCAAGTAAAAATATGTAATCTCACTCAATAATAGGAATAAATACTTAACTAACATCTCAATTTTTCGGGTTGGGCTGTGGGGGAGGGGAGGGTGGCTGCCTGACATAAAGCAGACTGTCCTGCACATGCGCAGACCAGCCGAGTGTGTGAAGTGTGCGTAAGTGCAGTACCGGGACCGACCACTAGACAGCGATCCTGAGTAATTTTTCCGCACACACATTTCTAGCACACTCGTCTTGTTTTTGTGACCTTCCTGGGAAGCCCTGAAACTTTGACAGGACCTCCCCCTGAGCTTCTTATCACTGAATTCAATGCTCTTTTTTGTGGGGCCCAGATTTTTGGTCCCCACAAAAATTTTGGTCCCCTACAGTGGGTGTGCTGTCCGATGTTGGTCCCCAACATGTAGCTTATACAAACACACACACACACCCCTACTTGTTTTTGTGACATTGTTGGGCCACCTGAGCAAAACTCACATTGTGGGAACCACCCTTTCTAGTGGTTGTACAGCTCTGAAAAAAATCAGGCAGTGTCCAGGAATTTAGTTAAACACAAAAACCACTTCAAATTACCAATTAATGACCTGGAGGTCAAATGAGTGACTCAAGTGCATGTAATTCAGTCACTGTAGCCCAAAGATTCTCTGGGCCAGTGGATGAACCATTATTCGTCTTGGACAGCATTGAAGCAGGCCGTAGCCTGGTTTCTAAAGCTGAAAGATTTACTGACAGAGTAAAGGAAAATAGAAAGGAGTTAATCACATTAGGTGAAGAAGGCAAGATGAATTTATTCAAGAGAACAGTCAAAGGAAAGTATTTGACCTGCGACGACTTGGATAAAGCAGAAAGAGAACTTGTGAAATACTGTCAAAGGCGAAGTTTCAAAAAAGATTTAGCCATATTTGAAAAACAAAAAAGGGTGAAGAAAAGTAGCCCACTTTACAAGTTCAATATAGTACTTCAAGATGGTGTCATGAGGGTTGGTGGACAGTTGAGCCACGCAGCCATGCCTGAAACAGCAAAACAGCAAGCCATCTTGCCAAGGATTCACATAACACAAAGCTAGTCCTGAGATACATTCATGAGATTACAGCTCACGCTGGAAGGAACCACATGATGGCTAATCTGCATCAACAGTTTTGGATACCTCGAGCTGCTAGAGTCATCAGAAGAGTGCTACCTGACGATCCGCCTTTCAAGAGAATTGGCGTTGATTATTTTGGTCCATTCTAAGTAAGTAGGGTTAGAGGACAAGTAAAGAGATACAGCGTGATTTTTACATGTCTCGCTGTACGAGCCGTACATCTGGAAATTGCATCTTCACGTGACACAGATGCTTGTCTCAACGCAATCCGAAGATTTCTTGTCAGAAGAGGACAAGTGAGAGAGATGTATTCTGATAACGGAACCAACTTTAGATCAGCTGACAGTGAAATGAAGAAATCAATCAAAGAATGGAACACTAAGTAAATCGAGAAACACTTGCTGCAAAAAGGTATTCAGTGGCATAGCAATCCCCCAGCAGGTTCCCACCACGGAGGAAGCTGTGAGCGACTTATTTGGTCTGTGAGAAAAATCCTGAATGTCACTGTAAAAGAACAAATTTCGGGTGAAGAAAGTCAATATACCTTGCTTGGTGAGGCTGAAGCAGTTATAAACAGCAGGCCTATCACAAGGACATCTTCCGACCTCAACGACTTGGAAGCACTCACACCCAACACTCTGTTGTGGCTGAAGGTCAAACCTGAGTTACCTCCTGGAGTCTTCTGTAAAGACGACCAATACGCCCCAATACGTACCTCTGGGAATGAGCTGGTCAGCTCTTTAAAGAGTATTATGTAAGTTGAAATACATTAATCCATTTTTCTTTTTTGGACCATCTTTAACTGTGTAGTGTGTAATGTCTAAAATACAAAATGATCAGATTTTAGGGTGCAGTTGACGACTGTGGCACAGGTCCTCGCTCTACAAGTGCTAATAGTCTTCGGCAAAGAGAAAAATCTGCCATAAGGTACAGAAAACATTGGCATCAGAGTAAATGGATGCATGTTTTTGCAATGTGCGAGGAAACTGGCGAACTCAGAGAAAACTACGCAGGCTTGGGAGAACATGCAAACTCTACACAGGAAGGCCGGAGCCGGAATCGATCCCACAACCTCTGCATTGTGAGACCATCGTGCTCACAAGTCGCCCACCGTGGCGGCCGTCCATTATGAATGCCATCCCACCATCCATTATCTGTACGGCTTCTCCTCACAAGGGTTGCGGGGGGTGCTGGAGCCTATCCCAGCTATCTTGGGGCAGTAGGTGGGGTACACCCTAAACTGGTTGCCAGCCAATCGCAGGTCACACAAAGACAAACAACCATCCGCGCTCACACTCACACCAATTTAGGGTGTCCAAACAACCTGCCATGCATGTGTTTGGAATGTGGGAGGAAACCGGAGAACCCACGCAGGCGTGTGGGAAACATGCAAACTCCAAACAGGAAAGCCGGAATCAATCCCGCGACCTCTGCATTGTGAGACCATCGTGCTAACAAGTCGCCCACCATGCATCCCTGCTAAATAAATGATTAATTTTTACATTTTAGTATTTGTGCGATCTTGTGTTCATGACAGCATTTTCAACAGTGTGGGTGTTTGTATGAAAGCATTTCACTCGTGTATGGGCATGAGCATGTTTCAGTTGTATTTATGAATAACAATAATTTCACAATTGTGCCTGAGCGCCTTTCACTGGTGTGTATGAGAATGTTTCACCTATGTGTATGAGCGCATTTGACGAGTGTATGAGCAACAACTATTTCACTAGTGTGTATGAGAGCGTTTCACTCGTATGTATGATAGCGTTTCATAAGTATGCATGAGCAACAACAATTTCACTGGTGTGTAAGAGTGCATTTCAGAAGTGTGAAGCGATTCCTGACTTTTGTCCCCAACGGCACCTCATACTCCCCATCTCCCGCTCACTTCTCCTGACCCCATGAGCCATCCCCGTTGCTACTACATGGAGATTTGATGTGTTTTTTTGTTTTTTTTGTTATTAGCTTCTTCAACATCTCTTCTGATTCTCATCTCTTCTCTGGCGCTCGTCTCCGCCTGTCTGATTTGAAGTCGACCTCAGAATTTGCACTATTTTGACATGACTTCTGTGGTAATCACTACTGACATATTGTGTCATTTGCTCAATAATACATTAAAATTATAATAAATAATTAAAATGGGTCCGGTGCCGAGCTCTGGCTTCATATCTTTAAAAGTGGTCTTCTCAAATCTGTTACTAATGGCCTCTAAATCAGTTGTGGTAGAGAAGGGGCAAATTAGACCTTATGGCATCTTAATTTGGTCAAGTCTTGTACCCATTTTCAAGGCCAGCGACTATTGCTTTAGCTATATACAAGAAAAGGATTACTCTGAATATACACAACAACAAATCCCAGATGTCCAACCCAAATGTTGTTTCAAAATAATCCAGTTCAGATGATAAACAAATGTATTGGTATGTTGAGGTCATTATTTCAAATCAAAATATACACTTCTTTTTCAGACAATGGGGAGGATCGAAGAAGTGGAAAAGTTGCAGGAGTAACTTCAAAACAATGCAAAGAGACAGAATCTGGAAGAATGTCAAGTTTGTCCATGTTTATATTTCTGGAATTTAGTGGGCGTGCATCTCGAAATGTTTGGGCATGGTTCGGGCTGCCAGACAAGACTTTCACTGCGAGCGCTGGACCACTGGATGCTGCGGCAAACAGCGGACTTCTTGCAGCTATTTATTACCAACAAGCTACTCCTGCACATCAATGATGCGGATGGCACAGACTGCTTTGCAGACAATTATTTTGAGGCAAAACCAAGAGGTCTGTAAGCACTCTGAAAACAAAGTAAAATATTTGACACCCACGGCAAAAAAAGCCATGCTACAGCATAGGGCTGGGCGATAAACCGAAAATTTACCGTTACCGAAATTTATTACAATGACCGAAATCATTTTGCCCATGTCGGTAAATTCGATGAATAAAAAAAGAAAAGCCTTTTGTCTGCGGCAATGTTCATGCCCCTTTAAGACCGCTACAGCGCCTCTAGTCATGTGACTCCACCCGTCTGTCGCTCTCGTTGCTGGCGATTCAAATCCAGAAGCTTTCTCACCACCCACAACACAACCATGCTGTGCTGAAAGTTCAAAGTGAGAAGCAAGGTTCGACAAGTGACAACAGCCCATGAACGGAGGCGACACCATACGAGAGAACGTCTCAGAGGTGGACGCGATAGCTTAGCACATAGCTAAAGATAAAGCTCCTCTAGTTACGTGGCGCGCACAGGATTTAAACGCTTCATGAAAGCCGTATTTCCCGATATGGACTACATCGGGCCGGGAGCTTAGACATGTCAAGCATTTTGCATCTACATCCGACTTGTGGTCGGGTCGCAACATGGATCCCTGATTGAGCCTAACTGTGCATTACATAGATGACAAGTGGCGACTGCGCAGCAGAGTACTCGAGACGGCACATTTTCCCCGATAATACCCACTTGTTTATTTGGCTTGCATTGACATTTTCTTTCATTTTATTTAGCGTTTTTTTATTTGCCATTATTTACATCATGAGAGCATCTTGGCGCAATCTATTTGCAGAAAAAGATTTCGCAAGAGGTACCCTTTTTCTTTGTGACATTGTTCAAGTCATGCAAAGCAAGCTCAGGGTTCGCGGTTAACCGCTTCCCGATTGCCCGGGGCAAGTGAAATTTGGCCACGGGCAAGGTAAAATTATGGGCAACTTGCCCGACCGGGCAAGCATTTTTTAAAGCAGCCAAATATCTTTAATTTTGACGAAAACGGTGGTGTGATCTGTTTGTGTGCACTGTATGGTGATGGTTTAACCCAGACAACCCCTTATGTTTTGGTATGGTCCATTGGCCTTATCGGGGGCAATGGGCGGGCGCTACGGGGATCAGTTAGTTCAGTGAATGTCGAGTTAAAGTGGACGTCAATAAATCCCGCAGTATTGGAACTCGCTGTCGTAGCATCCTCATTTGAAGTTTGAAAAACACAACAAAAACCTACGATATTTTGGCCGAAAATTGGCGACGAGTTCGTTCAAATCCGAACATTTCGGATTCCTCTGACATGACTAAAATAGCTCGAATATTTTTAAGTAGACAATTCAGTTGTGAGTAAGGAAGGGAGTAATATTTGATTATTGGCTGTTAATTCATTAGCTCCATGATGTGACCTGACATAGTGTCAGTGACTGTGTTCTGTTTATGCTATGAAACTTATGGAGGCAGCACCACAGGCACTGGTCTTAAAGGAATACACAAATTTGCCACACTCATAATTTACTCATGTGATTCCTCAATTAATACGCTCTCCTGGACTTAAAATTGATCATCTGGATTGCTGTAATATCATTTTCCCAATTTAACATGCAGATTTGTTAATTATTAAAACTACAATTAACATTTTCAATAACTGCACAGGATGATACATTTGCTCTTGTGAGTAGGGTTTCATGGTTGACGATGAAAACAAGATTAATTTATGCTTATCAGATTATATGTTTATTTACATTTGTGGCGCACATTTTACAACCATAAACATTTTATTCTTAGAGAAAAAAAATTGTCACTTGCCCAAGTCGGGCAAGTAATTTGGCCACTCGGGCAAGGCAAATTTTAGTGGCACTTGCCCTATGGGCAAGCAGTTTTTAAAGTTAACCGCGAACCCTGCAAGCTATTTGGAATGTTCATACAAATGATTTTTGTACTTTTATTTTTCATTGAAAGTAAAGTGTACCAGTTGGTCAATAAAAAAAACAGTCAATATGCAATTCCTGCATTTATTTTGATTTTAGTCCACGTGGGAATTTATTGTGCATTTATCGTTATCGAGGTAAAATTGCTCGATTTCTCGCGATATTGATTTGAGGTTATATCGCCCAGCCCTTCTACAGCATGTATACAGTGTGAGACGTGTTGTGTTCACTTGCTCCAAGGCAATTGTTTTTAAGTGTATACCACATACCCAACGAATTGTGTAATTTGTATGGCGGGGTGTACACATGCGTTGCAAAAACACATGCACACACTGTCACTCACGCACTTCCGTATATAGTTTATTTCAGCACCTTTTGTCATGCTGTTTTTATTTTATAGAAGGAAAGCATTATTTTGATGTCTGAGCTGTCACAAAAGAAAAAATAGAACTGTTGAAGTCAAGTCAAGCTTGTGCTTGAAATGTTTGTTCTTAGTTTCTCAGTTTTTCGTGAGCAATGGGAATTCAGTTATATTCAAACGCTGTCAGGTAAAGGCTCCATATTTTTATAGCATTATAGCACACTATTCTGTGGGCGCTAGAATTGAAGGGTTTGCGTTAGTAAAAATAGGTGGGATTAAATGAGCTGAAGTGTATCTCTTGAGTGCTCCTTAAATATTTGCCTGTGTTGGTATATTTTATTTTGGTCGTGTCATGTTTATTCTTACGCTGAAAGAGACATGAGGTGTTCGAAAAAAATAAATGATTTTTTTTCCCGGTCAAAACTACCAATGGTGTCTGTTTTTTTTCCCTCCGTGAAATGTACGAGTTATCACTTTGACGCGCATGATGTCACGTGGCTGGAGGACTGGAAACTTGCACGAACAACATTTACGTTGAAATGTAACAATGACACATATATCGACATCTAACAAACATGCATGGGCATCTAACATTGACACTTACATTGACGTCTATAACATAAACCATTACAATCACATCTAACAAACACGGACATCTAACAGACACATCGACATCCATCATAAACATTTACATAGACATCGACATCTAACCAACCTTTACATAGACATCTTACACACATCGACATCTAACAAACATTTACATAGACATCTAACATAAACACATCTAATATAGACACATAGATTGACATCTAACATCGACACATTGAGATCTAACATAGACATACATTGACATCTAACAAAGACTGTTACATCGACAACTAACATCGACACAAGGCTTTGTCAAATGACACGTCATGACGACATATACAGAGACACAAGGCACAACAGCATATTTTTGGTACAAATTGAACCCGATATGTTAGCTACCTCGTTCGACTTAAAGGGTTAGCGAACTTGTTATGGTGGTTGAGGCGTGGTGGCTACCCAGCTCGTGTAGTGTATATTAAACTTAAGTTAATAATTTATGACCAGTAAACACGGATGTTGTAACGCAAAACAATGTTCAAATGTTAGTTTTTTTTCAACACATTTCATGAGAAAAAGCTCTACTTGTCTGTGAGAAATGTATGTTGTAGACCCATTATATAACACAATATTACACAATTTTACATTGGAATTTCATTTAATAAAACATTGACAATTATCTTTACAAACACTGTGTATGATTCATCTTTTCATTTGTAGTTCAATGAGCAAAACAGTGGCGATCAAAACAGTGCAAATTAAATGACATTTTATAGGTATCTGGCTGCAATACAGTGAACCCTCGCTACTTCGCGGTTCACCTTTCGCGGGTTCAGTGCTTCGCGGGTCTAAAAAATATTCGGGGGCATTGTAGTTTCGCCGAGCGGCACGACGGGGCGCTGGAGTGGTTAGACGGCCGGCGTGCGCCGAAGAAGAACGTGGGCGAAGAGGAGAGTGGACAAAGAAGAGCACGTTCCCCCGGGCACGATTTGGGGCGACGTTTCGCGCGGTTCGGACCGTACCAGAGCTCCGGCCAGCGTGCGTGGCAGTTAAGCCGAAGAGGAACAACTTCCGCCCGGGCACTAGCGGGGCGACATTTCGCTCCGTTCGGGACCGTGCGAGAGCTCCGGAGGAGACCGGCCGGCGTGCGTGGTTGTTAAGCCGAAGAGGAACACCTTCCGCCCGGGCATGAGCGGAGCGCGAGGCTGTCAGTTATGAATGAATAAATGAATAAATAAATGAAGAATGCCAGGGCACACCGGACGGCGTACCAGCAGGTAAAAGTCGAAGTAATTAAATAAATACAAAAAGAAGTAATTGAATAAATACAAAAATAATGGCTGGGGAATAAAAAAATGTTTTAATAATTTTTTTTTTTGTTATAACATGAATTTCACCCTCTCTCTCTCTACCCGTATATATATATATATATATATATATATATATATATATATATATTATTTTATTTATTTATTTTTTTAAGCATTTTTGAAGGTGCGCCGCTACTTCGCACTTTTTTTTTTTAAGCATTTTTGAAGGTGCGCCGCTACTTCGCGGATTTTCAGTTTTCGCGGGTGGTCTCGGTCCCCATTAACCGCGATAACCGAGGGTTCACTGTAGTAAGTTACATTCTAATTTACATTGACAGGTAATGGAAATGACTACTGGTAACCTCAATTTAACTGTATTTCAGTCAGAATGCCTCAAACATCATAAAAAAATAAAACGTTGAGTATTATTTCTCCTTCAAAATGTCAGAAGAAATACTCTATAATGGCCTGACGACATCAACATAGTTTATAGTATATAGCAGGGGTGGGAAAACTTTTTTATTGGCGGGCCACAATGGGTTCTAAAATTTGACAGAGGGGCTGGACCAGGAGCAGATGGATGGAGTGTTTTGGTAACCTCATCTCATCTGAGAAAAAAAATACATTTAATTTTAAATGAAAGTGAACAAAAGCTTGTCTTTGAAAAACCACACTATTTTGAAAATAAAACATTAACAAGGTTTATTTTTTTTTTTTTCAAATTCGGCGGGCCGGATTAAAACGTTTAACGGGCCGCATGTGGCCCCCAGGCCGTAGTTTTCTCACGGCGGTATATAGCATAGCGGCATAGGTTCCCTCGTCAACATCAAGTGAGTTACCCTCTTACCAAGACCAAAATACGGGGCTCCCCATCTCCCGGTCACTTCTCCAGACCCCAACAGTCACCCTCGTTGCGAGAACTTTAAGATTCGATGTTTATTTTTTTTCGCTTCTTCAACTTCGTGTCTGATTCTTTTCTCTTCTCTGGCTCCAGGATTCCGCTGTCAATCAGATGACGATTGAGGCGGGACTTCCGGTTCAAAGTCACCCTCAGAGTTTGCAACCATTTGAGATGGCTTCTGTGGTAATAACAACTGTCATAGGTGCAATTTGCTCTATAAAGCATTAAAAAAAAAAAATAATAATAAATTACAAAAAATAGTCAAGTACAGCACTCGTCTCATAAACTAGGTAAGAATTTAGCGTTACTAACGTTGCTACACTATAAAGAGTGTTTTACTGACTAGCTAAACCCAGTTTTGGTTTAGCTGTTATAAAAGTTTGGTTTTTTAGTGCTGTAAATGCATTTTCAGCTCGCGCTGTACACATTTGCTATGAGAGGCATTATCTCATAAGGGAAATATTGGACAATCAAATTAATGACTGCCCAGGCATCAGGATGTCTTTTTACACTATATAAAGGAGGAAATTTACATTGGAAACGTTTAGTTTAGCTGTTAATGAAGTTTCGTTTTTTTTAGTGCTGAAAATTCATTGTCTGCTGGCGCTGTACACTTTTTCTAAGTGTTGCAATATCTCATGAAGGAAATACTGGACAATCAAATTAATGACTTTCCAGGCTTCAGGATGCCTTTCTACACTATATAAAGGTGGAAATTTACATTGGAAACGTTTGGTTTAGCTGTTATAAAAGTTTGGTTTTTTAGTGCTGTAAATGCATTTTCAGCTCGCGCTGTACACATTTGCTATGAGAGGCATTATCTCATAAGGGAAATATTGGACAATCAAATTAATGACTGCCCAGGCTTCAGGATGTCTTTTTACACTATATAAAGGTGGAAATTTACATTGGAAACGTTTGGTTTAGCTGTTATAAAAGTTTGGTTTTTTTAGTGCTGAAAATGCATTTTCAGCTCGCACTGTACACATTTGCTATGTGAGGCATTATCTCATAAGGGAAATACTGGACAATCAAATTAATGACTGCCCAGGCTTCAGGATGTCTTTTTACACTATATAAAGGTGGAATTTACATTGGAAACGTTTGGTTTAGCTGTTATAAAAGTTTGTTTTTTTGTGCTGAAAATGCATTTTCAGCTCGCACTGTACACATTTGCTATGTGAGGCATTATCTCATGAAGGAAATACTGGACAATCAAATTAATGACTTTCCAGGCTTCAGGATGCCTTTTTACACTATATAAAGGTGGAAATTTACATTGGAAACGTTTGGTTTAGCTGTTATAAAAGTTTGGTTTTTTAGTGCTGTAAATGCATTTTCAGCTCGCGCTGTACACATTTGCTATGAGAGGCATTATCTCAAAAGGGAAATATTGGACAATCAAATTAATGACTGCCCAGGCTTCAGGATGTCTTTTTACACTATATAAAGGTGGAATTTACATTGGAAACGTTTGGTTTAGCTGTTATAAAAGTTTGGTTTTTTAGTGCTGAAAATGCATTTTCAGCTCGCACTGTACACATTTGCTATGTGAGGCATTATCTCATGAAGGAAATACTGGACAATCAAATTAATGACTTTCCAGGCTTCAGGATGCCTTTTTACACTATATAAAGGTGGAAATTTACATTGGAAACGTTTGGTTTAGCTGTTATAAAAGTTTGGTTTTTTAGTGCTGTAAATGCATTTTCAGCTCGCGCTGTACACATTTGCTATGAGAGGCATTATCTCATAAAGGAAATATTGGACAATCGAATTAATGACTGCCCAGGCTTCAGGATGTCTTTTTACACTATATAAAGGTGGAAATTTACATTGGAAACGTTTGGTTTAGCTGTTTTAAAATTTTGGTTTTTTAGTGCTGAAAATGCATTTTCAGCTCGCACTGTACACATTTGCTATGTGAGGCATTATCTCATAAGGGAAATACTGGACAATCAAATTAATGACTTCCCAGGCTTTCAGGATGCCTTTTTACACTCTATAAATGTGGAAATTTACATTGGAAACGTTTGGTTTAGCTGTTAATGAAGTTTCGTTTTTTTAGTGCTGAAAATTCATTGTCTGCTGGCGCTGTACACCTTTTCTAAGTGTTGCAATATCTCATGAAGGAAATACTGGACAATCAAATTAATGACTTTCCAGGCTTCAAGATGCCTTTCTACACTATATAAAGGTGGAAATTTACATTGGAAACGTTTGGTTTAGCTGTTATAAAAGTTTGGGTTTTTAGTCCTGTAAATGCATTTTCAGCTCGCGCTGTACACATTTGCTATGAGAGGCATTATCTCATAAGCGAAATATTGGACAATCAAATTAATGACTGCCCAGGCTTCAGGATGTCTTTTTACACTATATAAAGGTGGAAATTTACATTGGAAACGTTTAGTTTAGCTGTTATAAAAGTTTGTTTTTTTAGTGCTGTAAATGCATTTTCAGCTCGCGCTGTACACATTTGCTATGTGAGGCATTATCTCATAAGGGAAATACTGGACAATCAAATTAATGACTGCCCAGGCTTCAGGATGTCTTTTTACACTATATAAAGGTGGAAATTTACATTGGAAACGTTTGGTTTAGCTGTTATAAAAGTTTGTTTTTTTAGTGCTGAAAATGCATTTTCAGCTCGCACTGTACACATTTGCTATGTGAGGCATTATCTCATAAGGGAAATACTGGACAATCAAATTAATTACTTCCCAGGCTTCAGGATGCCTTTTTACACTCTATAAATGTGGAAATTTACATTGGAAACGTTTGGTTTAGCTGTTAATGAAGTTTCGTTTTTTTAGTGCTGAAAATTCATTGTCTGCTGGCGCTGTACACTTTTTCTAAGTGTTGCAATATCTCATGAAGGAAATACTGGACAATCAAATTAATGACTTTCCAGGCTTCAGGATGCCTTTCTACACTATATAAAGGTGGAAATTTACATTGGAAACGTTTGGTTTAGCTGTTATAAAAGTTTGTTTTTTTAGTGCTGTAAATGCATTTTCAGCTCGCGCTGTACACATTTGCTATGAGAGGCATTATCTCATAAGGGAAATATTGGACAATCAAATTAATGACTGCCCAGGCTTCAGGATGTCTTTTTACACTATATAAAGGTGGAAATTTACATTGGAAACGTTTGGTTTAGCTGATATAAAAGTTTGGTTTTTTAGTGCTGTAAATGCATTTTCAGCTCGCGCTGTACACATTTGCTATGAGAGGCATTATCTCATAAGGGAAATATTGGACAATCAAATTAATGACTGCCCAGGCTTCAGGATGTCTTTTTACACTATATAAAGGTGGAAATTTACATTGGAAACGTTTAGTTTAGCTGTTAATGAAGTTTCGTTTTTTTAGTGCTGAAAATTCATTGTCTGCTGGCGCTGTACACTTTTTCTAAGTGTTGCAATATCTCATGAAGGAAATACTGGACAATCAAATTAATGACTTTCCAGGCTTCAGGATGCCTTTCTACACTATATAAAGGTAGAAATTTACATTGGAAACGTTTGGTTTAGCTGTTATAAAAGTTTGGTTTTTTAGTGCTGTAAATGCATTTTCAGCTCGCGCTGTACACATTTGCTATGAGAGGCATTATCTCATAAGGGAAATATTGGACAATCAAATTAATGACTGCCCAGGCTTCAGGATGTCTTTTTACACTATATAAAGGTGGAAATTTACATTGGAAACGTTTGGTTTAGCTGTTATAAAAGTTTGTTTTTTTAGTGCTGTAAATGCATTTTCAGCTCGCACTGTACACATTTGCTATGTGAGGCATTATCTCATAAGGGAAATACTGGACAATCAAATTAATGACTTCCCAGGCTTCAGGATGCCTTTTTACACTCTATAAATGTGGAAATTTACATTGGAAACGTTTGGTTTAGCTGTTAATGAAGTTTCGTTTTTTTTGTGCTGAAAATTCATTGTCTGCTGGCGCTGTACACTTTTTCTAAGTGTTGCAATATCTCATGAAGGAAATACTGGACAATCAAATTAATGACTTTCCAGGCTTCAGGATGCCTTTCTACACTATATAAAGGTGGAAATTTACATTGGAAACGTTTGGTTTAGCTGTTATAAAAGTTTGGTTTTTTAGTGCTGTAAATGCATTTTCAGCTCGCGCTGTACACATTTGCTATGAGAGGCATTATCTCATAAGGGAAATATTGGACAATCAAATTAATGACATCCCAGGCTTCAGGATGTCTTTTTACACTATATAAAGGTGGAAATTTACATTGGAAACGTTTAGTTCAGCTGTTAATGAAGTTTCGTTTTTTTAGTGCTGAAAATTCATTGTCTGCTGGCGCTGTACACTTTTTCTAAGTGTTGCAATATCTCATGAAGGAAATACTGGACAATCAAATTAATGACTTTCCAGGCTTCAGGATGCCTTTCTACACTATATAAAGGTGGAAATGTACATTGGAAACGTTTGGTTTAGCTGTTATAAAAGTTTGTTTTTTTAGTGCTGTAAATGTATTTTCAGCTCGCGCTGTACACATTTGCTATGAGAGGCATTATCTCATAAGGGAAATACTGGACAATCAAATTAATGACTGCCCAGGCTTCAGGATGTCTTTTTACACTATATAAAGGTGGAAATTTACATTGGAAACGTTTGGTTTAGCTGTTATAAAAGTTTGGTTTTTTAGTGCTGAAAATGCATTTTCAGCTCGCACTGTACACATTTGCAATGTGAGGCATTATCTCATAAGGGAAATACTGGACAATCAAATTAATGACTTCCCAGGCTTCAGGATGCCTTTTTACACTCTATAAATGTGGAAATTTACATTGGAAACGTTTGGTTTAGCTGTTAATGAAGTTTCGTTTTTTTAGTGCTGAAAATTCATTGTCTGCTGGCGCTGTACACTTTTTCTAAGTGTTGCAATATCTCATGAAGGAAATACTGGACAATCAAATTAATGACTTTCCAGGCTTCAGGATGCCTTTCTACACTATATAAAGGTGGAAATTTACATTGGAAACGTTTGGTTTAGCTGTTATAAAAGTTTGTTTTTTTAGTGCTGTAAATGCATTTTCAGCTCGCGCTGTACACATTTGCTATGAGAGGCATTATCTCATAAGGGAAATATTGGACAATCAAATTAATGGCTGCCCAGGCTTCAGGATGTCTTTTTACACTATATAAAGGTGGAAATTTACATTGGAAACGTTTAGTTTAGCTGTTATAAAAGTTTGTTTTTTTAGTGCTGTAAATGCATTTTCAGCTCGCGCTGTACACATTTGCTATGTGAGGCATTATCTCATAAGGGAAATACTGGACAATCAAATTAATGACTGCCCAGGCTTCAGGATGTCTTTTTACACTATATAAAGGTGGAAATTTACATTGGAAACGTTTGGTTTAGCTGTTATAAAAGTTTGGTTTTTTAGTGCTGTAAATGCATTTTCAGCTCGCGCTGTACACATTTGCTATGAGAGGCATTATCTCATAAGGGAAATATTGGACAATCAAATTAATGGCTGCCCAGGCTTCAGGATGTCTTTTTACACTATATAAAGGTGGAAATTTACATTGGAAACGTTTAGTTTAGCTGTTAATGAAGTTTCGGTTTTTTAGTGCTGAAAATTCATTGTCTCCTGGCGCTGTACACTTTTTCTAAGTGTTGCAATATCTTATGAAGGAAATACTGGACAATCAAATTAATGACTTTCCAGGCTTCAGGATGCCTTTCTACACTATATAAAGGTGGAAATTTACATTGGAAACGTTTGGTTTAGCTGTTATAAAAGTTTGGTTTTTTAGTGCTGTAAATGCATTTTCAGCTCGCGCTGTACACATTTGCTATGAGAGGCATTATCTCATAAGGGAAATATTGGACAATCAAATTAATGACTGCCCAGGCTTCAGGATGTCTTTTTACACTATATAAAGGTGGAATTTACATTGGAAACGTTTGGTTTAGCTGTTATAAAAGTTTGGTTTTTTAGTGCTGAAAATGCATTTTCAGCTCGCACTGTACACATTTGCTATGTGAGGCATTATCTCATGAAGGAAATACTGGACAATCAAATTAATGACTTTCCAGGCTTCAGGATGCCTTTTTACACTATATAAAGGTGAAAATTTACATTGGAAACGTTTGGTTTAGCTGTTATAAAAGTTTGGTTTTTTAGTGCTGTTAATGCATTTTCAGCTCGCGCTGTACACATTTGCTATGAGAGGCATTATCTCATAAAGGAAATATTGGACAATCGAATAAATGACTGCCCAGGCTTCAGGATGTCTTTTTACACTATATAAAGGTGGAAATTTACATTGGAAACGTTTGGTTTAGCTGTTATAAAAGTTTGGTTTTTTAGTGCTGAAAATGCATTTTCAGCTCGCACTGTACACATTTGCTATGTGAGGCATTATCTCATAAGGGAAATACTGGACAATCAAATTAATGACTTCCCAGGCTTCAGGATGCCTTTTTACACTCTATAAATGTGGAAATTTACATTGGAAACGTTTGGTTTAGCTGTTAATGAAGTTTCGTTTTTTAGTGCTGAAAATTCATTGTCTGCTGGCGCTGTACACCTTTTCTAAGTGTTGCAATATCTCATGAAGGAAATACTGGACAATCAAATTAATGACTTTCCAGGCTTCAAGATGCCTTTCTACACTATATAAAGGTGGAAATTTACATTGGAAACGTTTGGTTTAGCTGTTATAAAAGTTTGGGTTTTTAGTGCTGTAAATGCATTTTCAGCTCGCGCTGTACACATTTGCTATGAGAGGCATTATCTCATAAGGGAAATATTGGACAATCAAATTAATGACTGCCCAGGCTTCAGGATGTCTTTTTACACTATATAAAGGTGGAAATTTACATTGGAAACGTTTAGTTTAGCTGTTAATGAAGTTTCGTTTTTTTAGTGCTGAAAATTCATTGTCTGCTGGCGCTGTACACTTTTTCTAAGTGTTGCAATATCTCATGAAGGAAATACTGGACAATCAAATTAATGACTTTCCAGGCTTCAGGATGCCTTTCTACACTATATAAAGGTAGAAATTTACATTGGAAACGTTTGGTTTAGCTGTTATAAAAGTTTGGTTTTTTAGTGCTGTAAATGCATTTTCAGCTCGCGCTGTACACATTTGCTATGAGAGGCATTATCTCATAAGGGAAATTTTGGACAATCAAATTAATGACTGCCCAGGCTTCAGGATGTCTTTTTACACTATATAAAGGTGGAAATTTACATTGGAAACGTTTGGTTTCGCTGTTATAAAAGTTTGGTTTTTTAGTGCTGAAAATGCATTTTCAGCTCGCACTGTACACATTTGCTATGTGAGGCATTATCTCATAAGGGAAATACTGGACAATCAAATTAATGACTTCCCAGGCTTCGGGATGCCTTTTTACACTCTATAAATGTGGAAATTTACATTGGAAACGTTTGGTTTAGCTGTTAATGAAGTTTCGTTTTTTTAGTGCTGAAAATGCATTTTCAGCTCGCACTGTACACATTTGCTATGTGAGGCATTATCTCATAAGGGAAATACTGGACAATCAAATTAATGACTTCCCAGGCTTCAGGATGCCTTTTTACACTATATAAAGGTGGAAATTTACATTGGAAAGTTTGGTTTAGCTGTTATAAAAGTTTGGTTTTTTAGTGCTGTAAATGCATTTTCAGCTCGCGCTGTACACATTTGCCTATGAGAGGCATTATCTCATAAAGGAAATATTGGACAATCGAATTAATGACTGCCCAGGCTTCAGGATGTCTTTTTACACTATATAAAGGTGGAAATTTACATTGGAAACGTTTGGTTTAGCTGTTATAAAAGTTTGGTTTTTTAGTGCTGAAATTGCATTTTCAGCTCGCACTGTACACATTTGCTATGTGAGGCATTATCTCATAAGGGAAATACTGGACAATCAAATTAATGACTTCCCAGGCTTCAGGATGCCTTTTTACACTCTATAAATGTGGAAATTTACATTGGAAACGTTTGGTTTAGCTGTTAATGAAGTTTCGTTTTTTTAGTGCTGAAAATTCATTGTCTGCTGGCGCTGTACACTTTTTCTAAGTGTTGCAATATCTCATGAAGGAAATACTGGACAATCAAATTAATGACTTTCCAGGCTTCAGGGTGCCTTTCTACACTATATAAAGGTGGAAATTTACATTGGAAACGTTTGGTTTAGCTGTTATAAAAGTTTGGTTTTTTTAGTGCTGTAAATGCATTTTCAGCTCGCGCTGTACACATTTGCTATGAGAGGCATTATCTCATAAGGGAAATATTGGACAATCAAATTAATGACTGCCCAGGCTTCAGGATGTCTTTTTACACTATATAAAGGTGGAAATTTACATTGGAAACGTTTGGTTTAGCTGTTATAAAAGTTTGGTTTTTTAGTGCTGTAAATGCATTTTCAGCTCGCGCTGTACACATTTGCTATGAGAGGCATTATCTCATAAGGGAAATATTGGACAATCAAATAAATGGCTGCCCAGGCTTCAGGATGTCTTTTTACTCTATATAAAGGTGGAAATTTACATTGGAAACGTTTAGTTTAGCTGTTAATGAAGTTTCGTTTTTTTAGTGCTGAAAATTCATTGTCTGCTGGCGCTGTACACTTTTTCTAAGTGTTGCAATATCTCATGAAGGAAATACTGGACAATCAAATCAATGACTTTCCAGGCTTCAGGATGCCTTTCTACACTATATAAAGGTGGAAATTTACATTGGAAACGTTTGGTTTAGCTGTTATAAAAGTTTGGTTTTTTAGTGCTGTAAATGCATTTTCAGCTCGCGCTGTACACATTTGCTATGAGAGGCATTATCTCATAAGGGAAATATTGGACAATCAAATTAATGGCTGCCCAGGCTTCAGGATGTCTTTTTACACTATATAAAGGTGGAAATTTACATTGGAAACGTTTAGTTTAGCTGTTAATGAAGTTTCGGTTTTTTAGTGCTGAAAATTCATTGTCTCCTGGCGCTGTACACTTTTTCTAAGTGTTGCAATATCTTATGAAGGAAATACTGGACAATCAAATTAATGACTTTCCAGGCTTCAGGATGCCTTTCTACACTATATAAAGGTGGAAATTTACATTGGAAACGTTTGGTTTAGCTGTTATAAAAGTTTGGTTTTTTAGTGCTGTAAATTCATTGTCTGCTGGCGCTGTACACCTTTTCTAAGTGTTGCAATATCTCATGAAGGAAATACTGGACAATCAAATTAATGACTTTCCAGGCTTCAGGATGCCTTTCTACACTATATAAAGGTGGAAATTTACATTGGAAACGTTTGGTTTAGCTGTTATAAAAGTTTGGGTTTTTAGTGCTGTAAATGCATTTTCAGCTCGCGCTGTACACATTTGCTATGAGAGGCATTATCTCATAAGGGAAATATTGGACAATCAAATTAATGACTGCCCAGGCTTCAGGATGTCTTTTTACACTATATAAAGGTGGAAATTTACATTGGAAACGTTTAGTTTAGCTGTTATAAAAGTTTGTTTTTTTAGTGCTGTAAATGCATTTTCAGCTCGCGCTGTACACATTTGCTATGTGAGGCATTATCTCATAAGGGAAATACTGGACAATCAAATTAATGACTGCCCAGGCTTCAGGATGTCTTTTTACACTATATAAAGGTGGAAATTTACATTGGAAACTTTTGGTTTAGCTGTTATAAAGGTTTGGTTTTTTAGTGCTGAAAATGCATTTTCAGCTCGCACTGTACACATTTGCTATGTGAGGCATTATCTCATAAGGGAAATACTGGACAATCAAATTAATGACTTCCCAGGCTTCAGGATGCCTTTTTACACTCTATAAATGTGGAAATTTACATTGGAAACGTTTGGTTTAGCTGTTAATGAAGTTTCGTTTTTTTAGTGCTGAAAATTCATTGTCTGCTGGCGCTGTACACTTTTTCTAAGTGTTGCAATATCTCATGAAGGAAATACTGGACAATCAAATTAATGATTTTCCAGGCTTCAGGATGCCTTTCTACACTATATAAAGGTGGAAATTTACATTGGAAACGTTTAGTTTAGCTGTTATAAAAGTTTGGTTTTTTAGTGCTGTAAATGCATTTTCAGCTCGCGCTGTACACATTTGCTATGAGAGGCATTATCTCATAAGGGAAATATTGGACAATCAAATTAATGACTGCCCAGGCTTCAGGATGTCTTTTTACACTATATAAAGGTGGAAATTTACATTGGAAACGTTTAGTTTAGCTGTTAATGAAGTTTCGTTTTTTTAGTGCTGGAAATTCATTGTCTGCTGGCGCTGTACACTTTTTCTAAGTGTTGCAATATCTCATGAAGGAAATACTGGACAATCAAATTAATGACTTTCCAGGCTTCAGGATGCCTTTCTACACTATATAAAGGTGGAAATTTACATTGGAAACGTTTGGTTTAGCTGTTATAAAAGTTTGGTTTTTTAGTGCTGTAAATGCATTTTCAGCTCGCGCTGTACACATTTGCTATGAGAGGCATTATCTCATAAGGGAAATATTGGACAATCAAATTAATGACTGCCCAGGCTTCAGGATGTCTTTTTACACTATATAAAGGTGGAAATTTACATTGGAAACGTTTAGTTTAGCTGTTAATGAAGTTTCGGTTTTTTAGTGCTGAAAATTCATTGTCTGCTGGCGCTGTACACTTTTTCTAAGTGTTGCAATATCTCATGAAGGAAATACTGGACAATCAAATTAATCACTTTCCAGGCTTCAGGATGCCTTTCTACACTATATAAAGGTGGAAATTTACATTGGAAACGTTTGGTTTAGCTGTTATAAAAGTTTGGTTTTTTAGTGCTGTAAATGCATTTTCAGCTCGCGCTGTACACATTTGCTATGTGAGGCATTATCTCATAAGGGAAATACTGGACAATCAAATTAATGACTTCCCAGGCTTCAGGATGCCTTTTTACACTCTATAAATGTGGAAATTTACATTGGAAACGTTTGGTTTAGCTGTTAATGAAGTTTCGTTTTTTTAGTGCTGAAAATTCATTGTCTGCTGGCGCTGTACACTTTTTCTAAGTTTTGCAATATCTCATGTAGGAAATACTGGACAATCAAATTAATGACTTTCCAGGCTTCAGGATGCCTTTCTACACTATATAAAGGTGGAAATTTACATTGGAAACGTTTGGTTTAGCTGTTATAAAAGTTTGTTTTTTTAGTGCTGTAAATGCATTTTCAGCTCGCGCTGTACACATTTGCTATGTGAGGCATTATCTCATAAGGGAAATACTGGACAATCAAATTAATGACTGCCCAGGCTTCAGGATGTCTTTTTACACTATATAAAGGTGGAAATTTACATTGGAAACGTTTGGTTTAGCTGTTATAAAAGTTTGGTTTTTTTAGTGCTGAAAATTCATTGTCTGCTGGCGCTGTACACTTTTTCTAAGTGTTGCAATATCTCATGAAGGAAATACTGGACAATCAAATTAATGACTTTCCAGGCTCCAGGATGCCTTTCTACACTATATAAAGGTGGAAATTTACATTGGAAACGTTTGGTTTAGCTGTTATAAAAGTTTGGTTTTTTAGTGCTGTAAATGCATTTTCAGCTCGCGCTGTACACATTTGCTATGAGAGGCATTATCTCATAAGGGAAATATTGGACAATCAAATTAATGACTGCCCAGGCTTCAGGATGTCTTTTTACACTATATAAAGGTGGAAATTTACATTGGAAACGTTTAGTTTAGCTGTTAATGAAGTTTCGTTTTTTTAGTGCTGAAAATTCATTGTCTACTGGCGCTGTACACTTTTTCTAAGTGTTGCAATATCTCATGAAGGAAATACTGGACAATCAAATTAATGACTTTCCAGGCTTCAGGATGCCTTTCTACACTATATAAAGGTGGAAATTTACATTGGAAACGTTTGGTTTAGCTGTTATAAAAGTTTGGTTTTTTAGTGCTGTAAATGCATTTTCAGCTCGCGCTGTACACATTTGCTATGAGAGGCATTATCTCATAAGGGAAATATTGGACAATCAAATTAATGACTTCCCAGGCTTCAGGATGTCTTTTTACACTATATAAAGGTGGAAATTTACATTGGAAACGTTTAGTTTAGCTGTTAATGAAGTTTCGTTTTTTTAGTGCTGGAAATTCATTGTCTGCTGGCGCTGTACACTTTTTCTAAGTGTTGCAATATCTCATGAAGGAAATACTGGACAATCAAATTAATGACTTTCCAGGCTTCAGGATGCCTTTCTACACTATATAAAGGTGGAAATTTACATTGGAAACGTTTGGTTTAGCTGTTATAAAAGTTTGGTTTTTTAGTGCTGTAAATGCATTTTCAGCTCGCGCTGTACACATTTGCTATGAGAGGCATTATCTCATAAGGGAAATATTGGACAATCAAATTAATGACTGCCCAGGCTTCAGGATGTCTTTTTACACTATATAAAGGTGGAAATTTACATTGGAAACGTTTAGTTTAGCTGTTAATGAAGTTTCGGTTTTTTAGTGCTGAAAATTCATTGTCTGCTGGCGCTGTACACTTTTTCTAAGTGTTGCAATATCTCATGAAGGAAATACTGGACAATCAAATTAATCACTTTCCAGGCTTCAGGATGCCTTTCTACACTATATAAAGGTGGAAATTTACATTGGAAACGTTTGGTTTAGCTGTTATAAAAGTTTGGTTTTTTAGTGCTGTAAATGCATTTTCAGCTCGCGCTGTACACATTTGCTATGTGAGGCATTATCTCATAAGGGAAATACTGGACAATCAAATTAATGACTTCCCAGGCTTCAGGATGCCTTTTTACACTCTATAAATGTGGAAATTTACATTGGAAACGTTTGGTTTAGCTGTTAATGAAGTTTCGTTTTTTTAGTGCTGAAAATTCATTGTCTGCTGGCGCTGTACACTTTTTCTAAGTTTTGCAATATCTCATGTAGGAAATACTGGACAATCAAATTAATGATTTTCCAGGCTTCAGGATGCCTTTCTACACTATATAAAGGTGGAAATTTACATTGGAAACGTTTGGTTTAGCTGTTATAAAAGTTAGTTTTTTTAGTGCTGTAAATGCATTTTCAGCTCGCGCTGTACACATTTGCTATGTGAGGCATTATCTCATAAGGGAAATACTGGACAATCAAATTAATGACTGCCCAGGCTTCAGGATGTCTTTTTACACTATATAAAGGTGGAAATTTACATTGGAAACGTTTGGTTTAGCTGTTATAAAAGTTTGGTTTTTTTAGTGCTGAAAATTCATTGTCTGCTGGCGCTGTACACTTTTTCTAAGTGTTGCAATATCTCATGAAGGAAATACTGGACAATCAAATTAATGACTTTCCAGGCTCCAGGATGCCTTTCTACACTATATAAAGGTGGAAATTTACATTGGAAACGTTTGGTTTAGCTGTTATAAAAGTTTGGTTTTTTAGTGCTGTAAATGCATTTTCAGCTCGCGCTGTACACATTTGCTATGAGAGGCATTATCTCATAAGGGAAATATTGGACAATCAAATTAATGACTGCCCAGGCTTCAGGATGTCTTTTTACACTATATAAAGGTGGAAATTTACATTGGAAACGTTTAGTTTAGCTGTTAATGAAGTTTCGTTTTTTTAGTGCTGAAAATTCATTGTCTACTGGCGCTGTACACTTTTTCTAAGTGTTGCAATATCTCATGAAGGAAATACTGGACAATCAAATTAATGACTTTCCAGGCTTCAGGATGCCTTTCTACACTATATAAAGGTGGAAATTTACATTGGAAACGTTTGGTTTAGCTGTTATAAAAGTTTGTTTTTTTAGTGCTGTAAATGCATTTTCAGCTCGCGCTGTACACATTTGCTATGAGAGGCATTATCTCATAAGGGAAATATTGGACAATCAAATTAATGACTGCCCAGGCTTCAGGATGTCTTTTTACACTATATAAAGGTGGAAATTTACATTGGAAACGTTTGGTTTAGCTGTTATAAAAGTTTGGTTTTTTAGTGCTGAAAATGCATTTTCAGCTTGCACTGTACACATTTGCTATGTGAGGCATTATCTCATAAGGGAAATACTGGACAATCAAATTAATGACTTCCCAGGCTTCAGGATGCATTTTTACACTCTATAAATGTGGAAATTTACATTGGAAACGTTTGGTTTAGCTGTTAATGAAGTTTCGTTTTTTTAGTGCTGAAAATTCATTGTCTGCTGGCGCTGTACACCTTTTCTAAGTGTTGCAATATCTCATGAAGGAAATACTGGACAATCAAATTAATGACTTTCCAGGCTTCAGGATGCCTTTCTACACTATATAAAGGTGGAAATTTACATTGGAAACGTTTGGTTTAGCTGTTATAAAAGTTTGGGTTTTTAGTGCTGTAAATGCATTTTTAGCTCGCGCTGTACACATTTGCTATGAGAGGCATTATCTCATAAGGGAAATATTGGACAATCAAATTAATGACTGCCCAGGCTTCAGGATGTCTTTTTACACTATATAAAGGTGGAAATTTACATTGGAAACGTTTAGTTTAGCTGTTATAAAAGTTTGTTTTTTTAGTGCTGTAAATGCATTTTCAGCTCGCGCTGTACACATTTGCTATGAGAGGCATTATCTCATAAGGGAAATATTGGACAATCAAATTAATGACTGCCCAGGCTTCAGGATGTCTTTTTACACTATATAAAGGTGGAAATTTACATTGGAAACGTTTAGTTTAGCTGTTATAAAAGTTTGTTTTTTTAGTGCTGAAAATGCATTTTCAGCTCGCACTGTACACATTTGCTATGTGAGGCATTATCTCATAAGGGAAATACTGGACAATCAAATTAATGACTTCCCAGGCTTCAGGATGCCTTTTTACACTCTATAAATGTGGAAATTTACATTGGAAACGTTTGGTTTAGCTGTTAATGAAGTTTCGTTTTTTTAGTGCTGAAAATTCATTGTCTGCTGGCGCTGTACACTTTTTCTAAGTGTTGCAATATCTCATGAAGGAAATACTGGACAATCAAATTAATGACTTTCCAGGCTTCAGGATGCCTTTCTACACTATATAAAGGTGGAAATTTACATTGGAAACGTTTGGTTTAGCTGTTATAAAAGTTTGGTTTTTTAGTGCTGTAAATGCATTTTCAGCTCGCGCTGTACACATTTGCTATGAGAGGCATTATCTCATAAGGGAAATATTGGACAATCAAATTAATGACTGCCCAGGCTTCAGGATGTCTTTTTACACTATATAAAGGTGGAAATTTACATTGGAAACGTTTAGTTTAGCTGTTATAAAAGTTTGTTTTTTTAGTGCTGTAAATGCATTTTCAGCTCGCGCTGTACACATTTGCTATGTGAGGCATTATCTCATAAGGGAAATACTGGACAATCAAATTAATGACTGCCCAGGCTTCAGGATGTCTTTTTACACTATATAAAGGTGGAAATTTACATTGGAAACTTTTGGTTTAGCTGTTATAAAGGTTTGGTTTTTTAGTGCTGAAAATGCATTTTCAGCTCGCGCTGTACACATTTGCTATGAGAGGCATTATCTCATAAGGGAAATATTGGACAATCAAATTAATGACTGCCCAGGCTTCAGGATGTCTTTTTACACTATATAAAGGTGGAAATTTACATTGGAAACGTTTAGTTTAGCTGTTAATGAAGTTTCGTTTTTTTAGTGCTGGAAATTCATTGTCTGCTGGCGCTGTACACTTTTTCTAAGTGTTGCAATATCTCATGAAGGAAATACTGGACAATCAAATTAATGACTTTCCAGGCTTCAGGATGCCTTTCTACACTATATAAAGGTGGAAATTTACATTGGAAACGTTTGGTTTAGCTGTTATAAAAGTTTGGTTTTTTAGTGCTGTAAATGCATTTTCAGCTCGCGCTGTACACATTTGCTATGAGAGGCATTATCTCATAAGGGAAATATTGGACAATCAAATTAATGACTGCCCAGGCTTCAGGATGTCTTTTTACACTATATAAAGGTGGAAATTTACATTGGAAACGTTTAGTTTAGCTGTTAATGAAGTTTCGGTTTTTTAGTGCTGAAAATTCATTGTCTGCTGGCGCTGTACACTTTTTCTAAGTGTTGCAATATCTCATGAAGAAAATACTGGACAATCAAATTAATCACTTTCCAGGCTTCAGGATGCCTTTCTACACTATATAAAGGTGGAAATTTACATTGGAAACGTTTGGTTTAGCTGTTATAAAAGTTTGGTTTTTTAGTGCTGTAAATGCATTTTCAGCTCGCGCTGTACACATTTGCTATGTGAGGCATTATCTCATAAGGGAAATACTGGACAATCAAATTAATGACTTCCCAGGCTTCAGGATGCCTTTTTACACTCTATAAATGTGGAAATTTACATTGGAAACGTTTGGTTTAGCTGTTAATGAAGTTTCGTTTTTTTAGTGCTGAAAATTCATTGTCTGCTGGCGCTGTACACTTTTTCTAAGTTTTGCAATATCTCATGTAGGAAATACTGGACAATCAAATTAATGACTTTCCAGGCTTCAGGATGCCTTTCTACACTATATAAAGGTGGAAATTTACATTGGAAACGTTTGGTTTAGCTGTTATAAAAGTTTGTTTTTTTAGTGCTGTAAATGCATTTTCAGCTCGCGCTGTACACATTTGCTATGTGAGGCATTATCTCATAAGGGAAATACTGGACAATCAAATTAATGACTGCCCAGGCTTCAGGATGTCTTTTTACACTATATAAAGGTGGAAATTTACATTGGAAACGTTTGGTTTAGCTGTTATAAAAGTTTGGTTTTTTAGTGCTGAAAATTCATTGTCTGCTGGCGCTGTACACTTTTTCTAAGTGTTGCAATATCTCATGAAGGAAATACTGGACAATCAAATTAATGACTTTCCAGGCTCCAGGATGCCTTTCTACACTATATAAAGGTGGAAATTTACATTGGAAACGTTTGGTTTAGCTGTTATAAAAGTTTGGTTTTTTAGTGCTGTAAATGCATTTTCAGCTCGCGCTGTACACATTTGCTATGAGAGGCATTATCTCATAAGGGAAATATTGGACAATCAAATTAATGACTGCCCAGGCTTCAGGATGTCTTTTTACACTATATAAAGGTGGAAATTTACATTGGAAACGTTTAGTTTAGCTGTTAATGAAGTTTCGTTTTTTTAGTGCTGAAAATTCATTGTCTACTGGCGCTGTACACTTTTTCTAAGTGTTGCAATATCTCATGAAGGAAATACTGGACAATCAAATTAATGACTTTCCAGGCTTCAGGATGCCTTTCTACACTATATAAAGGTGGAAATTTACATTGGAAACGTTTGGTTTAGCTGTTATAAAAGTTTGGTTTTTTAGTGCTGTAAATGCATTTTCAGCTCGCGCTGTACACATTTGCTATGAGAGGCATTATCTCATAAGGGAAATATTGGACAATCAAATTAATGACTGCCCAGGCTTCAGGATGTCTTTTTACACTATATAAAGGTGGAAATTTACATTGGAAACGTTTGGTTTAGCTGTTATAAAAGTTTGGTTTTTTAGTGCTGAAAATGCATTTTCAGCTTGCACTGTACACATTTGCTATGTGAGGCATTATCTCATAAGGGAAATACTGGACAATCAAATTAATGACTTCCCAGGCTTCAGGATGCATTTTTACACTCTATAAATGTGGAAATTTACATTGGAAACGTTTGGTTTAGCTGTTAATGAAGTTTCGTTTTTTTAGTGCTGAAAATTCATTGTCTGCTGGCGCTGTACACCTTTTCTAAGTGTTGCAATATCTCATGAAGGAAATACTGGACAATCAAATTAATGACTTTCCAGGCTTCAGGATGCCTTTCTACACTATATAAAGGTGGAAATTTACATTGGAAACGTTTGGTTTAGCTGTTATAAAAGTTTGGGTTTTTAGTGCTGTAAATGCATTTTCAGCTCGCGCTGTACACATTTGCTATGAGAGGCATTATCTCATAAGGGAAATATTGGACAATCAAATTAATGACTGCCCAGGCTTCAGGATGTCTTTTTACACTATATAAAGGTGGAAATTTACATTGGAAACGTTTAGTTTAGCTGTTATAAAAGTTTGTTTTTTTAGTGCTGTAAATGCATTTTCAGCTCGCGCTGTACACATTTGCTATGAGAGGCATTATCTCATAAGGGAAATATTGGACAATCAAATTAATGACTGCCCAGGCTTCAGGATGTCTTTTTACACTATATAAAGGTGGAAATTTACATTGGAAACGTTTAGTTTAGCTGTTATAAAAGTTTGTTTTTTTAGTGCTGAAAATGCATTTTCAGCTCGCACTGTACACATTTGCTATGTGAGGCATTATCTCATAAGGGAAATACTGGACAATCAAATTAATGACTTCCCAGGCTTCAGGATGCCTTTTTACACTCTATAAATGTGGAAATTTACATTGGAAACGTTTGGTTTAGCTGTTAATGAAGTTTCGTTTTTTTAGTGCTGAAAATTCATTGTCTGCTGGCGCTGTACACTTTTTCTAAGTGTTGCAATATCTCATGAAGGAAATACTGGACAATCAAATTAATGACTTTCCAGGCTTCAGGATGCCTTTCTACACTATATAAAGGTGGAAATTTACATTGGAAACGTTTGGTTTAGCTGTTATAAAAGTTTGGTTTTTTAGTGCTGTAAATGCATTTTCAGCTCGCGCTGTACACATTTGCTATGAGAGGCATTATCTCATAAGGGAAATATTGGACAATCAAATTAATGACTGCCCAGGCTTCAGGATGTCTTTTTACACTATATAAAGGTGGAAATTTACATTGGAAACGTTTAGTTTAGCTGTTATAAAAGTTTGTTTTTTTAGTGCTGTAAATGCATTTTCAGCTCGCGCTGTACACATTTGCTATGTGAGGCATTATCTCATAAGGGAAATACTGGACAATCAAATTAATGACTGCCCAGGCTTCAGGATGTCTTTTTACACTATATAAAGGTGGAAATTTACATTGGAAACGTTTGGTTTAGCTGTTATAAAAGTTTGGTTTTTTAGTGCTGAAAATGCATTTTCAGCTCGCACTGTACACATTTGCTATGTGAGGCATTATCTCATAAGGGAAATACTGGACAATCAAATTAATGACTTCCCAGGCTTCAGGATGCCTTTTTACACTCTATAAATGTGGAAATTTACATTGGAAACGTTTGGTTTAGCTGTTAATGAAGTTTCGTTTTTTTAGTGCTGAAAATTCATTGTCTGCTGGCGCTGTACACTTTTTCTAAGTGTTGCAATATCTCATGAAGGAAATACTGGACAATCAAATTAATGACTTTCCAGGCTTCAGGATGCCTTTCTACACTATATAAAGGTGGAAATTTACATTGGAAACGTTTGGTTTAGCTGTTATAAAAGTTTGTTTTTTTAGTGCTGTAAATGCATTTTCAGCTCGCGCTGTACACATTTGCTATGAGAGGCATTATCTCATAAGGGAAATATTGGACAATCAAATTAATGACTGCCCAGGCTTCAGGATGTCTTTTTACACTATATAAAGGTGGAAATTTACATTGGAAACGTTTAGTTTAGCTGTTAATGAAGTTTCGTTTTTTTAGTGCTGGAAATTCATTGTCTGCTGGCGCTGTACACTTTTTCTAAGTGTTGCAATATCTCATGAAGGAAATACTGGACAATCAAATTAATGACTTTCCAGGCTTCAGGATGCCTTTCTACACTATATAAAGGTGGAAATTTACATTGGAAACGTTTGGTTTAGCTGTTATAAAAGTTTGGTTTTTTAGTGCTGTAAATGCATTTTCAGCTCGCGCTGTACACATTTGCTATGAGAGGCATTATCTCATAAGGGAAATATTGGACAATCAAATTAATGACTGCCCAGGCTTCAGGATGTCTTTTTACACTATATAAAGGTGGAAATTTACATTGGAAACGTTTAGTTTAGCTGTTAATGAAGTTTCGGTTTTTTAGTGCTGAAAATTCATTGTCTGCTGGCGCTGTACACTTTTTCTAAGTGTTGCAATATCTCATGAAGGAAATACTGGACAATCAAATTAATCACTTTCCAGGCTTCAGGATGCCTTTCTACACTATATAAAGGTGGAAATTTACATTGGAAACGTTTGGTTTAGCTGTTATAAAAGTTTGGTTTTTTAGTGCTGTAAATGCATTTTCAGCTCGCGCTGTACACATTTGCTATGTGAGGCATTATCTTATAAGGGAAATACTGGACAATCAAATTAATGACTTCCCAGGCTTCAGGATGCCTTTTTACACTCTATAAATGTGGAAATTTACATTGGAAACGTTTGGTTTAGCTGTTATAAAAGTTTGGTTTTTTAGTGCTGTAAATGCATTTTCAGCTCGCGCTGTACACATTTGCTATGAGAGGCATTATCTCATAAGGGAAATATTGGACAATCAAATTAATGGCTGCCCAGGCTTCAGGATGTCTTTTTACTCTATATAAAGGTGGAAATTTACATTGGAAACGTTTAGTTTAGCTGTTAATGAAGTTTCGTTTTTTTAGTGCTGAAAATTCATTGTCTGCTGGCGCTGTACACTTTTTCTAAGTGTTGCAATATCTCATGAAGGAAATACTGGACAATCAAATCAATGACTTTCCAGGCTTCAGGATGCCTTTCTACACTATATAAAGGTGGAAATTTACATTGGAAACGTTTGGTTTAGCTGTTATAAAAGTTTGGTTTTTTAGTGCTGTAAATGCATTTTCAGCTCGAACTGTACACATTTGCTATGTGAGGCATTATCTCATAAGGGAAATACTGGACAATCAAATTAATGACTTCCCAGGCTTCAGGATGCCTTTTTACACTCTATAAATGTGGAAATTTACATTGGAAACGTTTGGTTTAGCTGTTAATGAAGTTTCGTTTTTTTAGTGCTGAAAATTCATTGTCTGCTGGCGCTGTACACCTTTTCTAAGTGTTGCAATATCTCATGAAGGAAATACTGGACAATCAAATTAATGACTTTCCAGGCTTCAGGATGCCTTTCTACACTATATAAAGGTGGAAATTTACATTGGAAACGTTTGGTTTAGCTGTTAATGAAGTTTCGATTTTTTAGTGCTGAAAATTCATTGTCTGCTGGCGCTGTACACCTTTTCTAAGTGTTGCAATATCTCATGAAGGAAATACTGGACAATCAAATTAATGACCTTCCAGGCTTCAGGATGCCTTTCTACACTATATAAAGGTGGAAATTTACATTGGAAACGTTTGGTTTAGCTGTTATAAAAGTTTGGGTTTTTAGTGCTGTAAATGCATTTTCAGCTCGCGCTGTACACATTTGCTATGTGAGGCATTATCGCATAAGGGAAATACTGGACAATCAAATTAATGACTGCCCAGGCTTCAGGATGTCTTTTTACACTATATAAAGGTGGAAATTTACATTGGAAACGTTTGGTTTAGCTGTTATAAAAGTTTGTTTTTTTAGTGCTGAAAATGCATTTTCAGCTCGCACTGTACACATTTGCTATGTGAGGCATTATCTCATAAGGGAAATACTGGACAATCAAATTAATGACTTCCCAGGCTTCAGGATGCCTTTTTACACTCTATAAATGTGGAAATTTACATTGGAAACGTTTGGTTTAGCTGTTAATGAAGTTTCGTTTTTTTAGTGCTGAAAATTCATTGTCTGCTGGCGCTGTACACTTTTTCTAAGTGTTGCAATATCTCATGAAGGAAATACTGGACAATCAAATTAATGACTTTCCAGGCTTCAGGATGCCTTTCTACACTATATAAAGGTGGAAATTTACATTGGAAACGTTTGGTTTAGCTGTTATAAAAGTTTGGTTTTTTAGTGCTGTAAATGCATTTTCAGCTCGCGCTGTACACATTTGCTATGAGAGGCATTATCTCATAAGGGAAATATTGGACAATCAAATTAATGACTGCCCAGGCTTCAGGATGCATTTTTACACTCTATAAATGTGGAAATTTACATTGGAAACATTTGGTTTAGCTGTTAATGAAGTTTCGTTTTTTTAGTGCTGAAAATTCATTGTCTGCTGGCGCTGTACACCTTTTCTAAGTGTTGCAATATCTCATGAAGGAAATACTGGACAATCAAATTAATGACTTTCCAGGCTTCAGGATGCCTTTCTACACTATATAAAGGTGGAAATTTACATTGGAAACGTTTGGTTTAGCTGTTATAAAAGTTTGTTTTTTTAGTGCTGTAAATGCATTTTCAGCTCGCGCTGTACACATTTGCTATGAGAGGCATTATCTCATAAGGGAAATATTGGACAATCAAATTAATGACTGCCCAGGCTTCAGGATGTCTTTTTACACTATATAAAGGTGGAAATTTACATTGGAAACGTTTAGTTTAGCTGTTAATGAAGTTTCGGTTTTTTAGTGCTGAAAATTCATTGTCTGCTGGCGCTGTACACTTTTTCTAAGTGTTGCAATATCTCATGAAGGAAATACTGGACAATCAAATTAATCACTTTCCAGGCTTCAGGATGCCTTTCTACACTATATAAAGGTGGAAATTTACATTGGAAACGTTTGGTTTAGCTGTTATAAAAGTTTGGTTTTTTAGTGCTGTAAATGCATTTTCAGCTCGCGCTGTACACATTTGCTATGTGAGGCATTATCTTATAAGGGAAATACTGGACAATCAAATTAATGACTTCCCAGGCTTCAGGATGCCTTTTTACACTCTATAAATGTGGAAATTTACATTGGAAACGTTTGGTTTAGCTGTTATAAAAGTTTGGTTTTTTAGTGCTGTAAATGCATTTTCAGCTCGCGCTGTACACATTTGCTATGAGAGGCATTATCTCATAAGGGAAATATTGGACAATCAAATTAATGGCTGCCCAGGCTTCAGGATGTCTTTTTACTCTATATAAAGGTGGAAATTTACATTGGAAACGTTTAGTTTAGCTGTTAATGAAGTTTCGTTTTTTTAGTGCTGAAAATTCATTGTCTGCTGGCGCTGTACACTTTTTCTAAGTGTTGCAATATCTCATGAAGGAAATACTGGACAATCAAATCAATGACTTTCCAGGCTTCAGGATGCCTTTCTACACTATATAAAGGTGGAAATTTACATTGGAAACGTTTGGTTTAGCTGTTATAAAAGTTTGGTTTTTTAGTGCTGTAAATGCATTTTCAGCTCGAACTGTACACATTTGCTATGTGAGGCATTATCTCATAAGGGAAATACTGGACAATCAAATTAATGACTTCCCAGGCTTCAGGATGCCTTTTTACACTCTATAAATGTGGAAATTTACATTGGAAACGTTTGGTTTAGCTGTTAATGAAGTTTCGTTTTTTTAGTGCTGAAAATTCATTGTCTGCTGGCGCTGTACACCTTTTCTAAGTGTTGCAATATCTCATGAAGGAAATACTGGACAATCAAATTAATGACTTTCCAGGCTTCAGGATGCCTTTCTACACTATATAAAGGTGGAAATTTACATTGGAAACGTTTGGTTTAGCTGTTAATGAAGTTTCGATTTTTTAGTGCTGAAAATTCATTGTCTGCTGGCGCTGTACACCTTTTCTAAGTGTTGCAATATCTCATGAAGGAAATACTGGACAATCAAATTAATGACCTTCCAGGCTTCAGGATGCCTTTCTACACTATATAAAGGTGGAAATTTACATTGGAAACGTTTGGTTTAGCTGTTATAAAAGTTTGGGTTTTTAGTGCTGTAAATGCATTTTCAGCTCGCGCTGTACACATTTGCTATGTGAGGCATTATCGCATAAGGGAAATACTGGACAATCAAATTAATGACTGCCCAGGCTTCAGGATGTCTTTTTACACTATATAAAGGTGGAAATTTACATTGGAAACGTTTGGTTTAGCTGTTATAAAAGTTTGTTTTTTTAGTGCTGAAAATGCATTTTCAGCTCGCACTGTACACATTTGCTATGTGAGGCATTATCTCATAAGGGAAATACTGGACAATCAAATTAATGACTTCCCAGGCTTCAGGATGCCTTTTTACACTCTATAAATGTGGAAATTTACATTGGAAACGTTTGGTTTAGCTGTTAATGAAGTTTCGTTTTTTTAGTGCTGAAAATTCATTGTCTGCTGGCGCTGTACACTTTTTCTAAGTGTTGCAATATCTCATGAAGGAAATACTGGACAATCAAATTAATGACTTTCCAGGCTTCAGGATGCCTTTCTACACTATATAAAGGTGGAAATTTACATTGGAAACGTTTGGTTTAGCTGTTATAAAAGTTTGGTTTTTTAGTGCTGTAAATGCATTTTCAGCTCGCGCTGTACACATTTGCTATGAGAGGCATTATCTCATAAGGGAAATATTGGACAATCAAATTAATGACTGCCCAGGCTTCAGGATGCATTTTTACACTCTATAAATGTGGAAATTTACATTGGAAACATTTGGTTTAGCTGTTAATGAAGTTTCGTTTTTTTAGTGCTGAAAATTCATTGTCTGCTGGCGCTGTACACCTTTTCTAAGTGTTGCAATATCTCATGAAGGAAATACTGGACAATCAAATTAATGACTTTCCAGGCTTCAGGATGCCTTTCTACACTATATAAAGGTGGAAATTTACATTGGAAACGTTTGGTTTAGCTGTTATAAAAGTTTGTTTTTTTAGTGCTGTAAATGCATTTTCAGCTCGCGCTGTACACATTTGCTATGAGAGGCATTATCTCATAAGGGAAATATTGGACAATCAAATTAATGACTGCCCAGGCTTCAGGATGTCTTTTTACACTATATAAAGGTGGAAATTTACATTGGAAACGTTTGGTTTAGCTGTTATAAAAGTTTGTTTTTTTAGTGCTGAAAATGCATTTTCAGCTCGCACTGTACACATTTGCTATGTGAGGCATTATCTCATAAGGGAAATACTGGACAATCAAATTGACTTCCCAGGCTTCAGGATGCCTTTTTACACTCTATAAATGTGGAAATTTACATTGGAAACGTTTGGTTTAGCTGTTAATGAAGTTTCGTTTTTTTAGTGCTGAAAATTCATTGTCTGCTGGCGCTGTACACTTTTTCTAAGTGTTGCAATATCTCATGAAGGAAATACTGGACAATCAAATTAATGACTTTCCAGGCTTCAGGATGCCTTTCTACACTATATAAAGGTGGAAATTTACATTGGAAACGTTTGGTTTAGGTGTTATAAAAGTTTGGTTTTTTAGTGCTGAAAATGCATTTTCAGCTCGCACTGTACACATTTGCTATGTGAGGCACTATCTCATAAGGGAAATACTGGACAATCAAATTAATGACTTCCCAGGCTTCAGGATGCCTTTTTACACTCTATAAATGTGGAAATTTACATTGGAAACGTTTGGTTTAGCTGTTAATGAAGTTTCGTTTTTTTAGTGCTGAAAATTCATTGTCTGCTGGCGCTGTACACTTTTTCTAAGTGTTGCAATATCTCATGAAGGAAATACTGGACAATCAAATTAATGACTTTCCAGGCTTCAGGATGCCTTTCTACACTATATAAAGGTGGAAATTTACATTGGAAACGTTTGGTTTAGCTGTTATAAAAGTTTGGTTTTTTAGTGCTGTAAATGCATTTTCAGCTCGCGCTGTACACATTTGCTATGTGAGGCATTATCTCATAAGGGAAATACTGGACAATCAAATTAATGACTTCCCAGGCTTCAGGATGCCTTTTTACACTCTATAAATGTGGAAATTTACATTGGAAACGTTTGGTTTAGCTGTTAATGAAGTTTCGTTTTTTTAGTGCTGAAAAAACATTGTCTGCTGGCGCTGTACACTTTTTCTAAGTTTTGCAATATCTCATGTAGGAAATACTGGACAATCAAATTAATGACTTTCCAGGCTTCAGGATGCCTTTCTACACTATATAAAGGTGGAAATTTACATTGGAAACGTTTGGTTTAGCTGTTATAAAAGTTTGTTTTTTTAGTGCTGTAAATGCATTTTCAGCTCGCGCTGTACACATTTGCTATGTGAGGCATTATCTCATAAGGGAAATACTGGACAATCAAATTAATGACTGCCCAGGCTTCAGGATGTCTTTTTACACTATATAAAGGTGGAAATTTACATTGGAAACGTTTGGTTTAGCTGTTATAAAAGTTTGGTTTTTTTAGTGCTGAAAATTCATTGTCTGCTGGCGCTGTACACTTTTTCTAAGTGTTGCAATATCTCATGAAGGAAATACTGGACAATCAAATTAATGACTTTCCAGGCTCCAGGATGCCTTTCTACACGATATAAAGGTGGAAATTTACATTGGAAACGTTTGGTTTAGCTGTTATAAAAGTTTGGTTTTTTAGTGCTGTAAATGCATTTTCAGCTCGCGCTGTACACATTTGCTATGAGAGGCATTATCTCATAAGGGAAATATTGGACAATCAAATTAATGACTGCCCAGGCTTCAGGATGTCTTTTTACACTATATAAAGGTGGAAATTTACATTGGAAACGTTTAGTTTAGCTGTTAATGAAGTTTCGTTTTTTTAGTGCTGAAAATTCATTGTCTACTGGCGCTGTACACTTTTTCTAAGTGTTGCAATATCTCATGAAGGAAATACTGGACAATCAAATTAATGACTTTCCAGGCTTCAGGATGCCTTTTTACACTATATAAAGGTGGAAATTTACATTGGAAACGTTTGGTTTAGCTGTTATAAAAGTTTGGTTTTTTAGTGCTGAAAATGCATTTTCAGCTCGCACTGTACACATTTGCTATGTGAGGCATTATCTCATAAGGGAAATACTGCACAATCAAATTAATGACTTCCCAGGCTTCAGGATGCATTTTTACACTCTATAAATGTGGAAATTTACATTGGAAACGTTTGGTTTAGCTGTTAATGAAGTTTCGTTTTTTTAGTGCTGAAAATTCATTGTCTGCTGGCGCTGGACACCTTTTCTAAGTGTTGCAATATCTCATGAAGGAAATACTGGACAATCAAATTAATGACTTTCCAGGCTTCAGGATGCCTTTCTACACTATATAAAGGTGGAAATTTACATTGGAAACGTTTGGTTTAGCTGTTATAAAAGTTTGGGTTTTTAGTGCTGTAAATGCATTTTCAGCTCGCGCTGTACACATTTGCTATGAGAGGCATTATCTCATAAGGGAAATATTGGACAATCAAATTAATGACTGCCCAGGCTTCAGGATGTCTTTTTACACTATATAAAGGTGGAAATTTACATTGGAAACGTTTAGTTTAGCTGTTATAAAAGTTTGTTTTTTTAGTGCTGTAAATGCATTTTCAGCTCGCGCTGTACACATTTGCTATGAGAGGCATTATCTCATAAGGGAAATATTGGACAATCAAATTAATGACTGCCCAGGCTTCAGGATGTCTTTTTACACTATATAAAGGTGGAAATTTACATTGGAAACGTTTAGTTTAGCTGTTATAAAAGTTTGTTTTTTTAGTGCTGAAAATGCATTTTCAGCTCGCACTGTACACATTTGCTACGTGAGGCATTATCTCAGAAGGGAAATACTGGACAATCAAATTAATGACTTCCCAGGCTTCAGGATGCCTTTTTACACTCTATAAATGTGGAAATTTACATTGGAAACGTTTGGTTTAGCTGTTAATGAAGTTTCGTTTTTTTAGTGCTGAAAATTCATTGTCTGCTGGCGCTGTACACTTTTTCTAAGTGTTGCAATATCTCATGAAGGAAATACTGGACAATCAAATTAATGACTTTCCAGGCTTCAGGATGCCTTTCTACACTATATAAAGGTGGAAATTTACATTGGAAACGTTTGGTTTAGCTGTTATAAAAGTTTGGTTTTTTAGTGCTGTAAATGCATTTTCAGCTCGCGCTGTACACATTTGCTATGAGAGGCATTATCTCATAAGGGAAATATTGGACAATCAAATTAATGACTGCCCAGGCTTCAGAATGTCTTTTTACACTATATAAAGGTGGAAATTTACATTGGAAACGTTTAGTTTAGCTGTTAATGAAGTTTCGTTTTTTTAGTGCTGAAAATTCATTGTCTGCTGGCGCTGTACACTTTTTCTAAGTGTTGCAATATCTCATGAAGGAAATACTGGACAATCAAATTAATGACTTTCCAGGCTTCAGGATGCCTTTCTACACTATATAAAGGTAGAAATTTACATTGGAAACGTTTGGTTTAGCTGTTATAAAAGTTTGGTTTTTTAGTGCTGTAAATGCATTTTCAGCTCGCGCTGTACACATTTGCTATGAGAGGCATTATCTCATAAGGGAAATATTGGACAATCAAATTAATGACTGCGCAGGCTTCAGGATGTCTTTTTACACTATATAAAGGTGGAAATTTACATTGGAAACGTTTGGTTTAGCTGTTATAAAAGTTTGGTTTTTTAGTGCTGTAAATGCATTTTCAGCTCGCGCTGTACACATTTGCTATGAGAGGCATTATCTCATAAGGGAAATATTGGACAATCAAATTAATGGCTGCCCGGGCTTCAGGATGTCTTTTTACACTATATAAAGGTGGAAATTTACATTGGAAACGTTTAGTTTAGCTGTTAATGAAGTTTCGTTTTTTTAGTGCTGAAAATTCATTGTCTGCTGGCGCTGTACACTTTTTCTAAATGTTGCAATATCTCATGAAGGAAATACTGGACAATCAAATTAATGACTTTCCAGGCTTCAGGATGCCTTTCTACACTATATAAAGGTGGAAATTTACATTGGAAACGTTTGGTTTAGCTGTTATAAAAGTTTGGTTTTTTTAGTGCTGTAAATGCATTTTCAGCTCGCGCTGTACACATTTGCTATGAGAGGCATTATCTCATAAGGGAAATATTGGACAATCAAATTAATGACTGCCCAGGCTTCAGGATGTCTTTTTACACTATATAAAGGTGGAAACTTACATTGGAAACGTTTGGTTTAGGTGTTATATAAGTTTGGTTTTTTAGTGCTGAAAATGCATTTTCAGCTCGCACTGTACACATTTGCTATGTGAGGCATTATCTCATAAGGGAAATACTGGACAATCAAATTAATGACTTCCCAGGCTTCAGGATGCCTTTCTACACTATATAAAGGTGGAAATTTACATTGGAAACGTTTGGTTTAGCTGTTATAAAAGTTTGTTTTTTTAGTGCTGTAAATGCATTTTCAGCTCGCGCTGTACACATTTGCTATGAGAGGCATTATCTCATAAGGGAAATATTGGACAATCAAATTAATGACTTCCCAGGCTTCAGGATGCCTTTTTACACTCTATAAATGTGGAAATTTACATTGGAAACGTTTGGTTTAGCTGTTAATGAAGTTTCGTTTTTTTAGTGCTGAAAATTCATTGTCTGCTGGCGCTGTACACTTTTTCTAAGTGTTGCAATATCTCATGAAGGAAATACTGGACAATCAAATTAATGACTTTCCAGGCTTCAGGATGCCTTTCTACACTATATAAAGGTGGAAATTTACATTGGAAACGTTTGGTTTAGCTGTTATAAAAGTTTGGTTTTTTAGTGCTGTAAATGCATTTTCAGCTCGCGCTGTACACATTTGCTATGAGAGGCATTATCTCATAAGGGATATATTGGACAATCAAATTAATGACTGCCCAGGCTTCAGGATGTCCTTTTACACTATATAAAGGTGGAAATTTACATTTGAAACGTTTGGTTTAGCTGTTATAAAAGTTTGGTTTTTTAGTGCTGAAAATGCATTTTCAGCTCGCGCTGTACACATTTGCTATGAGAGGCATTATCTCATAAGGGAAATATTGGACAATCAAATTAATGACTGCCCAGGCTTCAGGATGTCTTTTTACACTATATAAAGGTGGAAATTTACATTGGAAACGTTTGGTTTAGCTGTTATAAAAGTTTGTTTTTTTAGTGCTGTAAATGCATTTTCAGCTCGCGCTGTACACATTTGCTATGAGAGGCATTATCTCATAAGGGAAATATTGGACAATCAAATTAATGACTGCCCAGGCTTCAGGATGTCTTTTTACACTATATAAAGGTGGAAATTTACATTGGAAACGTTTGGTTTAGGTGTTATATAAGTTTGGTTTTTTAGTGCTGAAAATGCATTTTCAGCTCGCACTGTACACATTTGCTATGTGAGGCATTATCTCATAAGGGAAATACTGGACAATCAAATTAATGACTTCCCAGGCTTCAGGATGCCTTTTTACACTCTATAAATGTGGAAATTTACATTGGAAACGTTTGGTTTAGCTGTTAATGAAGTTTCGTTTTTTTAGTGCTGAAAATTCATTGTCTGCTGGCGCTGTACACTTTTTCTAAGTTTTGCAATATCTCATGTAGGAAATACTGGACAATCAAATTAATGACTTTCCAGGCTTCAGGATGCCTTTCTACACTATATAAAGGTGGAAATTTCCATTGGAAACGTTTGGTTTAGCTGTTATAAAAGTTTGTTTTTTTAGTGCTGTAAATGCATTTTCAGCTCGCGCTGTACACATTTGCTATGTGAGGCATTATCTCATAAGGGAAATACTGGACAATCAAATTAATGACTGCCCAGGCTTCAGGATGTCTTTTTACACTATATAAAGGTGGAAATTTACATTGGAAACGTTTGGTTTAGCTGTTATAAAAGTTTGGTTTTTTTAGTGCTGAAAATTCATTGTCTGCTGGCGCTGTACACTTTTTCTAAGTGTTGCAATATCTCATGAAGGAAATACTGGACAATCAAATTAATGACTTTCCAGGCTTCAGGATGCCTTTCTACACTATATAAAGGTGGAAATTTACATTGGAAACGTTTGGTTTAGCTGTTATAAAAGTTTGGTTTTTTAGTGCTGTAAATGCATTTTCAGCTCGCGCTGTACACATTTGCTATGAGAGGCATTATCTCATAAGGGAAATATTGGACAATCAAATTAATGACTGCCCAGGCTTCAGGATGTCCTTTTACACTATATAAAGGTGGAAATTTACATTTGAAACGTTTGGTTTAGCTGTTATAAAAGTTTGGTTTTTTAGTGCTGAAAATGCATTTTCAGCTCGCGCTGTACACATTTGCTATGAGAGGCATTATCTCATAAGGGAAATATTGGACAATCAAATTAATGACTGCCCAGGCTTCAGGATGTCTTTTTACACTATATAAAGGTGGAAATTTACATTGGAAACGTTTGGTTTAGCTGTTATAAAAGTTTGTTTTTTTAGTGCTGTAAATGCATTTTCAGCTCGCGCTGTACACATTTGCTATGAGAGGCATTATCTCATAAGGGAAATATTGGACAATCAAATTAATGACTGCCCAGGCTTCAGGATGTCTTTTTACACTATATAAAGGTGGAAATTTACATTGGAAACGTTTGGTTTAGGTGTTATATAAGTTTGGTTTTTTAGTGCTGAAAATGCATTTTCAGCTCGCACTGTACACATTTGCTATGTGAGGCATTATCTCATAAGGGAAATACTGGACAATCAAATTAATGACTTCCCAGGCTTCAGGATGCCTTTTTACACTCTATAAATGTGGAAATTTACATTGGAAACGTTTGGTTTAGCTGTTAATGAAGTTTCGTTTTTTTAGTGCTGAAAATTCATTGTCTGCTGGCGCTGTACACTTTTTCTAAGTTTTGCAATATCTCATGTAGGAAATACTGGACAATCAAATTAATGACTTTCCAGGCTTCAGGATGCCTTTCTACACTATATAAAGGTGGAAATTTCCATTGGAAACGTTTGGTTTAGCTGTTATAAAAGTTTGTTTTTTTAGTGCTGTAAATGCATTTTCAGCTCGCGCTGTACACATTTGCTATGTGAGGCATTATCTCATAAGGGAAATACTGGACAATCAAATTAATGACTGCCCAGGCTTCAGGATGTCTTTTTACACTATATAAAGGTGGAAATTTACATTGGAAACGTTTGGTTTAGCTGTTATAAAAGTTTGGTTTTTTTAGTGCTGAAAATTCATTGTCTGCTGGCGCTGTACACTTTTTCTAAGTGTTGCAATATCTCATGAAGGAAATACTGGACAATCAAATTAATGACTTTCCAAGCTCCAGGATGCCTTTCTACACTATATAAAGGTGGAAATTTACATTGGAAACGTTTGGTTTAGCTGTTATAAAAGTTTGGTGTTTTAGTGCTGTAAATGCATTTTCAGCTCGCGCTGTACACATTTGCTATGAGAGGCATTATCTCATAAGGGAAATATTGGACAATCAAATTAATGACTGCCCAGGCTTCAGGATGTCTTTTTACACTATATAAAGGTGGAAATTTACATTGGAAACGTTTAGTTTAGCTGTTAATGAAGTTTCGTTTTTTTAGTGCTGAAAATTCATTGTCTACTGGCGCTGTACACTTTTTCTAAGTGTTGCAATATCTCATGAAGGAAATACTGGACAATCAAATTAATGACTTTCCAGGCTTCAGGATGCCTTTTTACACTATATAAAGGTGGAAATTTACATTGGAAACGTTTGGTTTAGCTGTTATAAAAGTTTGGTTTTTTAGTGCTGAAAATGCATTTTCAGCTCGCACTGTACACATTTGCTATGTGAGGCATTATCTCATAAGGGAAATACTGGACAATCAAATTAATGACTTCCCAGGCTTCAGGATGCATTTTTACACTCTATAAATGTGGAAATTTACATTGGAAACGTTTGGTTTAGCTGTTATAAAAGTTTGTTTTTTTAGTGCTGTAAATGCATTTTCAGCTCGCGCTGTACACATTTGCTATGTGAGGCATTATCTCATAAGGGAAATACTGGACAATCAAATTAATGACTGCCCAGGCTTCAGGATGTCTTTTTACACTATATAAAGGTGGAAATTTACATTGGAAACGTTTGGTTTAGCTGTTATAAAAGTTTGGTTTTTTAGTGCTGAAAATGCATTTTCAGCTCGCACTGTACACATTTGCTATGTGAGGCATTATCTCATAAGGGAAATACTGGACAATCAAATTAATGACTTCCCAGGCTTCAGGATGCCTTTTTACACTCTATAAATGTGGAAATTTACATTGGAAACGTTTGGTTTAGCTGTTAATGAAGTTTCGTTTTTTTAGTGCTGAAAATTCATTGTCTGCTGGCGCTGTACACTTTTTCTAAGTGTTGCAATATCTCATGAAGGAAATACTGGACAATCAAATTAATGACTTTCCAGGCTTCAGGATGCCTTTCTACACTATATAAAGGTGGAAATTTACATTGGAAACGTTTGGTTTAGCTGTTATAAAAGTTTGTTTTTTTAGTGCTGTAAATGCATTTTCAGCTCGCGCTGTACACATTTGCTATGTGAGGCATTATCTCATAAGGGAAATACTGGACAATCAAATTAATGACTGCCCAGGCTTCAGGATGTCTTTTTACACTATATAAAGGTGGAAATTTACATTGGAAACGTTTGGTTTAGCTGTTATAAAAGTTTGGTTTTTTTAGTGCTGAAAATTCATTGTCTGCTGGCGCTGTACACTTTTTCTAAGTGTTGCAATATCTCATGAAGGAAATACTGGACAATCAAATTAATGACTTTCCAGGCTCCAGGATGCCTTTCTACACTATATAAAGGTGGAAATTTACATTGGAAACGTTTGGTTTAGCTGTTATAAAAGTTTGGTGTTTTAGTGCTGTAAATGCATTTTCAGCTCGCGCTGTACACATTTGCTATGAGAGGCATTATCTCATAAGGGAAATATTGGACAATCAAATTAATGACTGCCCAGGCTTCAGGATGTCTTTTTACACTATATAAAGGTGGAAATTTACATTGGAAACGTTTAGTTTAGCTGTTAATGAAGTTTCGTTTTTTTAGTGCTGAAAATTCATTGTCTACTGGCGCTGTACACTTTTTCTAAGTGTTGCAATATCTCATGAAGGAAATACTGGACAATCAAATTAATGACTTTCCAGGCTTCAGGATGCCTTTCTACACCATATAAAGGTGGAAATTTACATTGGAAACGTTTGGTTTAGCTGTTATAAAAGTTTGGTTTTTTAGTGCTGTAAATGCATTTTCAGCTCGCGCTGTACACATTTGCTATGAGAGGCATTATCTCATAAGGGAAATATTGGACAATCAAATTAATGACTGCCCAGGCTTCAGGATGTCTTTTTACACTATATAAAGGTGGAAATTTACATTGGAAACGTTTGGTTTAGCTGTTATAAAAGTTTGGTTTTTTAGTGCTGAAAATGCATTTTCAGCTCGCACTGTACACATTTGCTATGTGAGGCATTATCTCATAAGGGAAATACTGGACAATCAAATTAATGACTTCCCAGGCTTCAGGATGCATTTTTACACTCTATAAATGTGGAAATTTACATTGGAAACGTTTGGTTTAGCTGTTATAAAAGTTTGTTTTTTTAGTGCTGTAAATGCATTTTCAGCTCGCGCTGTACACATTTGCTATGTGAGGCATTATCTCATAAGGGAAATACTGGACAATCAAATTAATGACTGCCCAGGCTTCAGGATGTCTTTTTACACTATATAAAGGTGGAAATTTACATTGGAAACGTTTGGTTTAGCTGTTATAAAAGTTTGGTTTTTAGTGCTGAAAATGCATTTTCAGCTCGCACTGTACACATTTGCTATGTGAGGCATTATCTCATAAGGGAAATACTGGAAAATCAAATTAATGACTTCCCAGGCTTCAGGATGCCTTTTTACACTCTATAAATGTGGAAATTTACATTGGAAACGTTTGGTTTAGCTGTTAATGAAGTTTCGTTTTTTTAGTGCTGAAAATTCATTGTCTGCTGGCGCTGTACACTTTTTCTAAGTGTTGCAATATCTCATGAAGGAAATACTGGACAATCAAATTAATGACTTTCCAGGCTTCAGGATGCCTTTCTACACTATATAAAGGTGGAAATTTACATTGGAAACGTTTGGTTTAGCTGTTATAAAAGTTTGGTTTTTTAGTGCTGTAAATGCATTTTCAGCTCGCGCTGTACACATTTGCTATGAGAGGCATTATCTCATAAGGGAAATATTGGACAATCAAATTAATGACTGCCCAGGCTTCAGGATGTCTTTTTACACTATATAAAGGTGGAAATTTACATTGGAAACGTTTAGTTTAGCTGTTAATGAAGTTTCGTTTTTTTAGTGCTGGAAATTCATTGTCTGCTGGCGCTGTACACTTTTTCTAAGTGTTGCAATATCTCATGAAGGAAATACTGGACAATCAAATTAAAGACTTTCCAGGCTTCAGGATGCCTTTTTACACTATATAAAGGTGGAAATTTACATTGGAAACGTTTGGTTTAGCTGTTATAAAAGTTTGGTTTTTTAGTGCTGTAAATGCATTTTCAGCTCGCGCTGTACACATTTGCTATGAGAGGCATTATCTCATAAGGGAAATATTGGACAATCAAATTAATGACTGCCCAGGCTTCAGGATGTCTTTTTACACTATATAAAGGTGGAAATTTACATTGGAAACATTTAGTTTAGCTGTTAATGAAGTTTCGTTTTTTTAGTGCTGAAAATTCATTGTCTGCTGGCGCTGTACACTTTTTCTAAGTGTTGCAATATCTCATGAAGGAAATACTGGACAATCAAATTAATGACTTTCCAGGCTTCAGGATGCCTTTCTACACTATATAAAGGTGGAAATTTCCATTGGAAACGTTTGGTTTAGCTGTTATAAAAGTTTGTTTTTTTAGTGCTGTAAATGCATTTTCAGCTCGCGCTGTACACATTTGCTATGAGAGGCATTATCTCATAAGGGAAATATTGGACAATCAAATTAATGACTGCCCAGGCTTCAGGATGTCTTTTTACACTATATAAAGGTGGAAATTTACATTGGAAACGTTTGGTTTAGCTGTTATAAAAGTTTGGTTTTTTAGTGCTGTAAATGCATTTTCAGCTCGCGCTGTACACATTTGCTATGAGAGGCATTATCTCATAAGGGAAATATTGGACAATCAAATTAATGACTGCCCATACTTGAGGATGTCTTTTTACACTATATAAAGGTGGAAATTTACATTGGAAACGTTTGGTTTAGCTGTTATAAAAGTTTGGTTTTTTTAGTGCTGAAAATTCATTGTCTGCTGGCGCTGTACACTTTTTCTAAGTGTTGCAATATCTCATGAAGGAAATACTGGACAATCAAATTAATGACTTTCCAGGCTCCAGGATGCCTTTCTACACTATATAAAGGTGGAAATTTACATTGGAAACGTTTGGTTTAGCTGTTATAAAAGTTTGGTGTTTTAGTGCTGTAAATGCATTTTCAGCTCGCGCTGTACACATTTGCTATGAGAGGCATTATCTCATAAGGGAAATATTGGACAATCAAATTAATGACTGCCCAGGCTTCAGGATGTCTTTTTACACTATATAAAGGTGGAAATTTACATTGGAAACGTTTAGTTTAGCTGTTAATGAAGTTTCGTTTTTTTAGTGCTGAAAATTCATTGTCTACTGGCGCTGTACACTTTTTCTAAGTGTTGCAATATCTCATGAAGGAAATACTGGACAATCAAATTAATGACTTTCCAGGCTTCAGGATGCCTTTCTACACTATATAAAGGTGGAAATTTACATTGGAAACGTTTGGTTTAGCTGTTATAAAAGTTTGGTTTTTTAGTGCTGTAAATGCATTTTCAGCTCGCGCTGTACACATTTGCTATGAGAGGCATTATCTCATAAGGGAAATATTGGACAATCAAATTAATGACTGCCCAGGCTTCAGGATGTCTTTTTACACTATATAAAGGTGGAAATTTACATTGGAAACGTTTGGTTTAGCTGTTATAAAAGTTTGGTTTTTTAGTGCTGAAAATGCATTTTCAGCTCGCACTGTACACATTTGCTATGTGAGGCATTATCTCATAAGGGAAATACTGGACAATCAAATTAATGACTTCCCAGGCTTCAGGATGCATTTTTACACTCTATAAATGTGGAAATTTACATTGGAAACGTTTGGTTTAGCTGTTATAAAAGTTTGTTTTTTTAGTGCTGTAAATGCATTTTCAGCTCGCGCTGTACACATTTGCTATGTGAGGCATTATCTCATAAGGGAAATACTGGACAATCAAATTAATGACTGCCCAGGCTTCAGGATGTCTTTTTACACTATATAAAGGTGGAAATTTACATTGGAAACGTTTGGTTTAGCTGTTATAAAAGTTTGGTTTTTTAGTGCTGAAAATGCATTTTCAGCTCGCACTGTACACATTTGCTATGTGAGGCATTATCTCATAAGGGAAATACTGGAAAATCAAATTAATGACTTCCCAGGCTTCAGGATGCCTTTTTACACTCTATAAATGTGGAAATTTACATTGGAAACGTTTGGTTTAGCTGTTAATGAAGTTTCGTTTTTTTAGTGCTGAAAATTCATTGTCTGCTGGCGCTGTACACTTTTTCTAAGTGTTGCAATATCTCATGAAGGAAATACTGGACAATCAAATTAATGACTTTCCAGGCTTCAGGATGCCTTTCTACACTATATAAAGGTGGAAATTTACATTGGAAACGTTTGGTTTAGCTGTTATAAAAGTTTGGTTTTTTAGTGCTGTAAATGCATTTTCAGCTCGCGCTGTACACATTTGCTATGAGAGGCATTATCTCATAAGGGAAATATTGGACAATCAAATTAATGACTGCCCAGGCTTCAGGATGTCTTTTTACACTATATAAAGGTGGAAATTTACATTGGAAACGTTTAGTTTAGCTGTTAATGAAGTTTCGTTTTTTTAGTGCTGGAAATTCATTGTCTGCTGGCGCTGTACACTTTTTCTAAGTGTTGCAATATCTCATGAAGGAAATACTGGACAATCAAATTAAAGACTTTCCAGGCTTCAGGATGCCTTTTTACACTATATAAAGGTGGAAATTTACATTGGAAACGTTTGGTTTAGCTGTTATAAAAGTTTGGTTTTTTAGTGCTGTAAATGCATTTTCAGCTCGCGCTGTACACATTTGCTATGAGAGGCATTATCTCATAAGGGAAATATTGGACAATCAAATTAATGACTGCCCAGGCTTCAGGATGTCTTTTTACACTATATAAAGGTGGAAATTTACATTGGAAACATTTAGTTTAGCTGTTAATGAAGTTTCGTTTTTTTAGTGCTGAAAATTCATTGTCTGCTGGCGCTGTACACTTTTTCTAAGTGTTGCAATATCTCATGAAGGAAATACTGGACAATCAAATTAATGACTTTCCAGGCTTCAGGATGCCTTTCTACACTATATAAAGGTGGAAATTTCCATTGGAAACGTTTGGTTTAGCTGTTATAAAAGTTTGTTTTTTTAGTGCTGTAAATGCATTTTCAGCTCGCGCTGTACACATTTGCTATGAGAGGCATTATCTCATAAGGGAAATATTGGACAATCAAATTAATGACTGCCCAGGCTTCAGGATGTCTTTTTACACTATATAAAGGTGGAAATTTACATTGGAAACGTTTGGTTTAGCTGTTATAAAAGTTTGGTTTTTTAGTGCTGTAAATGCATTTTCAGCTCGCGCTGTACACATTTGCTATGAGAGGCATTATCTCATAAGGGAAATATTGGACAATCAAATTAATGACTGCCCATGCTTGAGGATGTCTTTTTACACTATATAAAGGTGGAAATTTACATTGGAAACGTTTGGTTTAGCTGTTATAAAAGTTTGGTTTTTTTAGTGCTGAAAATTCATTGTCTGCTGGCGCTGTACACTTTTTCTAAGTGTTGCAATATCTCATGAAGGAAATACTGGACAATCAAATTAATGACTTTCCAGGCTCCAGGATGCCTTTCTACACTATATAAAGGTGGAAATTTACATTGGAAACGTTTGGTTTAGCTGTTATAAAAGTTTGGTGTTTTAGTGCTGTAAATGCATTTTCAGCTCGCGCTGTACACATTTGCTATGAGAGGCATTATCTCATAAGGGAAATATTGGACAATCAAATTAATGACTGCCCAGGCTTCAGGATGTCTTTTTACACTATATAAAGGTGGAAATTTACATTGGAAACGTTTAGTTTAGCTGTTAATGAAGTTTCGTTTTTTTAGTGCTGAAAATTCATTGTCTACTGGCGCTGTACACTTTTTCTAAGTGTTGCAATATCTCATGAAGGAAATACTGGACAATCAAATTAATGACTTTCCAGGCTTCAGGATGCCTTTCTACACTATATAAAGGTGGAAATTTACATTGGAAACGTTTGGTTTAGCTGTTATAAAAGTTTGGTTTTTTAGTGCTGTAAATGCATTTTCAGCTCGCGCTGTACACATTTGCTATGAGAGGCATTATCTCATAAGGGAAATATTGGACAATCAAATTAATGACTGCCCAGGCTTCAGGATGTCTTTTTACACTATATAAAGGTGGAAATTTACATTGGAAACGTTTGGTTTAGCTGTTATAAAAGTTTGGTTTTTTAGTGCTGAAAATGCATTTTCAGCTCGCACTGTACACATTTGCTATGTGAGGCATTATCTCATAAGGGAAATACTGGACAATCAAATTAATGACTTCCCAGGCTTCAGGATGCATTTTTACACTCTATAAATGTGGAAATTTACATTGGAAACGTTTGGTTTAGCTGTTATAAAAGTTTGTTTTTTTAGTGCTGTAAATGCATTTTCAGCTCGCGCTGTACACATTTGCTATGTGAGGCATTATCTCATAAGGGAAATACTGGACAATCAAATTAATGACTGCCCAGGCTTCAGGATGTCTTTTTACACTATATAAAGGTGGAAATTTACATTGGAAACGTTTGGTTTAGCTGTTATAAAAGTTTGGTTTTTTAGTGCTGAAAATGCATTTTCAGCTCGCACTGTACACATTTGCTATGTGAGGCATTATCTCATAAGGGAAATACTGGAAAATCAAATTAATGACTTCCCAGGCTTCAGGATGCCTTTTTACACTCTATAAATGTGGAAATTTACATTGGAAACGTTTGGTTTAGCTGTTAATGAAGTTTCGTTTTTTTAGTGCTGAAAATTCATTGTCTGCTGGCGCTGTACACTTTTTCTAAGTGTTGCAATATCTCATGAAGGAAATACTGGACAATCAAATTAATGACTTTCCAGGCTTCAGGATGCCTTTCTACACTATATAAAGGTGGAAATTTACATTGGAAACGTTTGGTTTAGCTGTTATAAAAGTTTGGTTTTTTAGTGCTGTAAATGCATTTTCAGCTCGCGCTGTACACATTTGCTATGAGAGGCATTATCTCATAAGGGAAATATTGGACAATCAAATTAATGACTGCCCAGGCTTCAGGATGTCTTTTTACACTATATAAAGGTGGAAATTTACATTGGAAACGTTTGGTTTAGCTGTTATAAAAGTTTGGTTTTTTAGTGCTGAAAATGCATTTTCAGCTCGCACTGTACACATTTGCTATGTGAGGCATTATCTCATAAGGGAAATACTGGACAATCAAATTAATGACTTCCCAGGCTTCAGGATGCATTTTTACACTCTATAAATGTGGAAATTTACATTGGAAACGTTTGGTTTAGCTGTTATAAAAGTTTGTTTTTTTTAGTGCTGTAAATGCATTTTCAGCTCGCGCTGTACACATTTGCTATGTGAGGCATTATCTCATAAGGGAAATACTGGACAATCAAATTAATGACTGCCCAGGCTTCAGGATGTCTTTTTACACTATATAAAGGTGGAAATTTACATTGGAAACGTTTGGTTTAGCTGTTATAAAAGTTTGGTTTTTTAGTGCTGAAAATGCATTTTCAGCTCGCACTGTACACATTTGCTATGTGAGGCATTATCTCATAAGGGAAATACTGGACAATCAAATTAATGACTTCCCAGGCTTCAGGATGCCTTTTTACACTCTATAAATGTGGAAATTTACATTGGAAACGTTTGGTTTAGCTGTTAATGAAGTTTCGTTTTTTTAGTGCTGAAAATTCATTGTCTGCTGGCGCTGTACACTTTTTCTAAGTGTTGCAATATCTCATGAAGGAAATACTGGACAATCAAATTAATGACTTTCCAGGCTTCAGGATGCCTTTCTACACTATATAAAGGTGGAAATTTACATTGGAAACGTTTGGTTTAGCTGTTATAAAAGTTTGGTTTTTTAGTGCTGTAAATGCATTTTCAGCTCGCGCTGTACACATTTGCTATGAGAGGCATTATCTCATAAGGGAAATATTGGACAATCAAATTAATGACTGCCCAGGCTTCAGGATGTCTTTTTACACTATATAAAGGTGGAAATTTACATTGGAAACGTTTAGTTTAGCTGTTAATGAAGTTTCGTTTTTTTCGTGCTGGAAATTCATTGTCTGCTGGCGCTGTACACTTTTTCTAAGTGTTGCAATATCTCATGAAGGAAATACTGGACAATCAAATTAAAGACTTTCCAGGCTTCAGGATGCCTTTTTACACTATATAAAGGTGGAAATTTACATTGGAAACGTTTGGTTTAGCTGTTATAAAAGTTTGGTTTTTTAGTGCTGTAAATGCATTTTCAGCTCGCGCTGTACACATTTGCTATGAGAGGCATTATCTCATAAGGGAAATATTGGACAATCAAATTAATGACTGCCCAGGCTTCAGGATGTCTTTTTACACTATATAAAGGTGGAAATTTACATTGGAAACATTTAGTTTAGCTGTTAATGAAGTTTCGTTTTTTTAGTGCTGAAAATTCATTGTCTGCTGGCGCTGTACACTTTTTCTAAGTGTTGCAATATCTCATGAAGGAAATACTGGACAATCAAATTAATGACTTTCCAGGCTTCAGGATGCCTTTCTACACTATATAAAGGTGGAAATTTACATTGGAAACGTTTGGTTTAGCTGTTATAAAAGTTTGTTTTTTTAGTGCTGTAAATGCATTTTCAGCTCGCGCTGTACACATTTGCTATGAGAGGCATTATCTCATAAGGGAAATATTGGACAATCAAATTAATGACTGCCCAGGCTTCAGGATGTCTTTTTACACTATATAAAGGTGGAAATTTACATTGGAAACGTTTGGTTTAGCTGTTATAAAAGTTTGGTTTTTTAGTGCTGTAAATGCATTTTCCGCTCGCGCTGTACACATTTGCTATGAGAGGCATTATCTCATAAGGGAAATATTGGACAATCAAATTAATGGCTGCCCGGGCTTCAGGATGTCTTTTTACACTATATAAAGGTGGAAATTTACATTGGAAACGTTTAGTTTAGCTGTTAATGAAGTTTCGTTTTTTTAGTGCTGAAAATTCATTGTCTGCTGGCGCTGTACACTTTTTCTAAATGTTGCAATATCTCATGAAGGAAATACTGGACAATCAAATTAATGACTTTCCAGGCTTCAGGATGCCTTTCTACACTATATAAAGGTGGAAATTTACATTGGAAACGTTTGGTTTAGCTGTTATAAAAGTTTGGTTTTTTAGTGCTGTAAATGCATTTTCAGCTCGCGCTGTACACATTTGCTATGAGAGGCATTATCTCATAAGGGAAATATTGGACAATCAAATTAATGACTGCCCAGGCTTCAGGATGTCTTTTTACACTAGATAAAGGAGGAAATTTACATTGGAAACGTTTGGTTTAGGTGTTATAAAAGTTTGGTTTTTTAGTGCTGAAAATGCATTTTCAGCTCGCGCTGTACACATTTGCAATGAGAGGCATTATCTCATAAGGGAAATACTGGACAATCAAATTAATGACTTCCCAGGCTTCAGGATGCCTTTTTACACTCTATAAATGTGGAAATTTACATTGGAAACGTTTGGTTTAGCTGTTAATGAAGTTTCGTTTTTTTAGTGCTGAAAATTCATTGTCTGCTGGCGCTGTACACTTTTTCTAAGTGTTGCAATATCTCATGAAGGAAATACTGGACAATCAAATTAATGACTTTCCAGGCTTCAGGATGCCTTTCTACACTATATAAAGGTGGAAATTTACATTGGAAACGTTTGGTTTAGCTGTTATAAAAAGTTTGGTTTTTTAGTGCTGTAAATGCATTTTCAGCTCGCGCTGTACACATTTGCTATGAGAGGCATTATCTCATAAGGGAAATATTGGACAATCAAATTAATGACTGCCCAGGCTTCAGGATGTCTTTTTACACTATATAAAGGTGGAAATTTACATTGGAAACGTTTGGTTTAGCTGTTATAAAAGTTTGGTTTTTTAGTGCTGAAAATGCATTTTCAGCTCGCACTGTACACATTTGCTATGTGAGGCATTATCTCATAAGGGAAATACTGGACAATCAAATTAATGACTTCCCAGGCTTCAGGATGCATTTTTACACTCTATAAATGTGGAAATTTACATTGGAAACGTTTGGTTTAGCTGTTATAAAAGTTTGTTTTTTTAGTGCTGTAAATGCATTTTCAGCTCGCGCTGTACACATTTGCTATGTGAGGCATTATCTCATAAGGGAAATACTGGACAATCAAATTAATGACTGCCCAGGCTTCAGGATGTCTTTTTACACTATATAAAGGTGGAAATTTACATTGGAAACGTTTGGTTTAGCTGTTATAAAAGTTTGGTTTTTTAGTGCTGAAAATGCATTTTCAGCTCGCACTGTACACATTTGCTATGTGAGGCATTATCTCATAAGGGAAATACTGGACAATCAAATTAATGACTTCCCAGGCTTCAGGATGCCTTTTTACACTCTATAAATGTGGAAATTTACATTGGAAACGTTTGGTTTAGCTGTTAATGAAGTTTCGTTTTTTTAGTGCTGAAAATTCATTGTCTGCTGGCGCTGTACACTTTTTCTAAGTGTTGCAATATCTCATGAAGGAAATACTGGACAATCAAATTAATGACTTTCCAGGCTTCAGGATGCCTTTCTACACTATATAAAGGTGGAAATTTACATTGGAAACGTTTGGTTTAGCTGTTATAAAAGTTTGGTTTTTTAGTGCTGTAAATGCATTTTCAGCTCGCGCTGTACACATTTGCTATGAGAGGTATTATCTCATAAGGGAAATATTGGACAATCAAATTAATGACTGCCCAGGCTTCAGGATGTCTTTTTACACTATATAAAGGTGGAAATTTACATTGGAAACGTTTAGTTTAGCTGTTAATGAAGTTTCGTTTTTTTAGTGCTGGAAATTCATTGTCTGCTGGCGCTGTACACTTTTTCTAAGTGTTGCAATATCTCATGAAGGAAATACTGGACAATCAAATTAAAGACTTTCCAGGCTTCAGGATGCCTTTTTACACTATATAAAGGTGGAAATTTACATTGGAAACGTTTGGTTTAGCTGTTATAAAAGTTTGGTTTTTTAGTGCTGTAAATGCATTTTCAGCTCGCGCTGTACACATTTGCTATGAGAGGCATTATCTCATAAGGGAAATATTGGACAATCAAATTAATGACTGCCCAGGCTTCAGGATGTCTTTTTACACTATATAAAGGTGGAAATTTACATTGGAAACATTTAGTTTAGCTGTTAATGAAGTTTCGTTTTTTTAGTGCTGAAAATTCATTGTCTGCTGGCGCTGTACACTTTTTCTAAGTGTTGCAATATCTCATGAAGGAAATACTGGACAATCAAATTAATGACTTTCCAGGCTTCAGGATGCCTTTCTACACTATATAAAGGTGGAAATTTACATTGGAAACGTTTGGTTTAGCTGTTATAAAAGTTTGTTTTTTTAGTGCTGTAAATGCATTTTCAGCTCGCGCTGTACACATTTGCTATGAGAGGCATTATCTCATAAGGGAAATATTGGACAATCAAATTAATGACTGCCCAGGCTTCAGGATGTCTTTTTACACTATATAAAGGTGGAAATTTACATTGGAAACGTTTGGTTTAGCTGTTATAAAAGTTTGGTTTTTTAGTGCTGTAAATGCATTTTCAGCTCGCGCTGTACACATTTGCTATGAGAGGCATTATCTCATAAGGGAAATATTGGACAATCAAATTAATGACTGCCCAGGCTTCAGGATGTCTTTTTACACTATATAAAGGTGGAAATTTACATTGGAAACGTTTGGTTTAGCTGTTATAAAAGTTTGGTTTTTTAGTGCTGAAAATGCATTTTCAGCTCGCACTGTACACATTTGCTATGTGAGGCATTATCTCATAAGGGAAATACTGGACAATCAAATTAATGACTTCCCAGGCTTCAGGATGCATTTTTACACTCTATAAATGTGGAAATTTACATTGGAAACGTTTGGTTTAGCTGTTATAAAAGTTTGTTTTTTTTAGTGCTGTAAATGCATTTTCAACTCGCGCTGTACACATTTGCTATGTGAGGCATTATCTCATAAGGGAAATACTGGACAATCAAATTAATGACTGCCCAGGCTTCAGGATGTCTTTTTACACTATATAAAGGTGGAAATTTACATTGGAAACGTTTGGTTTAGGTGTTATAAAAGTTTGGTTTTTTAGTGCTGTAAATGCATTTTCAGCTCGCGCTGTACACATTTGCTATGAGAGGCATTATCTCATAAGGGAAATATTGGACAATCAAATTAATGACTGCCCAGGCTTCAGGATGTCTTTTTACACTATATAAAGGAGGAAATTTACATTGGAAACGTTTGGTTTAGGTGTTATAAAAGTTTGGTTTTTTAGTGCTGAAAATGCATTTTCAGCTCGCGCTGTACACATTTGCAATGAGAGGCATTATCTCATAAGGGAAATACTGGACAATCAAATTAATGACTTCCCAGGCTTCAGGATGCCTTTTTACACTCTATAAATGTGGAAATTTACATTGGAAACGTTTGGTTTAGCTGTTAATGAAGTTTCGTTTTTTTTAGTGCTGAAAATTCATTGTCTGCTGGCGCTGTACACTTTTTCTAAGTGTTGCAATATCTCATGAAGGAAATACTGGACAATCAAATTAATGACTTTCCAGGCTTCAGGATGCCTTTCTACACTATATAAAGGTGGAAATTTACATTGGAAACGTTTGGTTTAGCTGTTATAAAAGTTTGGTTTTTTAGTGCTGTAAATGCATTTTCAGCTCGCGCTGTACACATTTGCTATGAGAGGCATTATCTCATAAGGGAAATATTGGACAATCAAATTAATGACTGCCCAGGCTTCAGGATGTCTTTTTACACTATATAAAGGTGGAAATTTACATTGGAAACGTTTGGTTTAGCTGTTATAAAAGTTTGTTTTTTTAGTGCTGTAAATGCATTTTCAGCTCGCACTGTACACATTTGCTATGAGAGGCATTATCTCATAAGGGAAATATTGGACAATCAAATTAATGACTGCCCAGGCTTCAGGATGTCTTTTTACACTATATAAAGGTGGAAATTTACATTGGAAACGTTTACTTTAGCTGTTAATGAAGTTTCGTTTATTTAGTGCTGAAAATTCATTGTCTGCTGGCGCTGTACACTTTTTCTAAGTGTTGCAATATCTCATGAAGGAAATACTGGACAATCAAATTAATGACTTTCCAGGCTTCAGGATGCCTTTCTACACTATATAAAGGTGGAAATTTACATTGGAAACGTTTGGTTTAGCTGTTATAAAAGTTTGTTTTTTTAGTGCTGTAAATGCATTTTCAGCTCGCACTGTACACATTTGCTATGTGAGGCATTATCTCATAAGGGAAATACTGGACAATCAAATTAATGACTTCCCAGGCTTCAGGATGCCTTTTTACACTCTATAAATGTGGAAATTTACATTGGAAACGTTTGGTTTAGCTGTTAATGAAGTTTCGTTTTTTTTAGTGCTGAAAATTCATTGTCTGCTGGCGCTGTACACTTTTTCTAAGTGTTGCAATATCTCATGAAGGAAATACTGGACAATCAAATTAATGACTTTCCAGGCTTCAGGATGCCTTTCTACACTATATAAAGGTGGAAATTTACATTGGAAACGTTTGGTTTAGCTGTTATAAAAGTTTGGTTTTTTAGTGCTGTAAATGCATTTTCAGCTCGCGCTGTACACATTTGCTATGAGAGGCATTATCTCATAAGGGAAATATTGGACAATCAAATTAATGACTGCCCAGGCTTCAGGATGTCTTTTTACACTATATAAAGGTGGAAATTTACATTGGAAACGTTTGGTTTAGCTGTTATAAAAGTTTGTTTTTTTAGTGCTGTAAATGCATTTTCAGCTCGCACTGTACACATTTGCTATGAGAGGCATTATCTCATAAGGGAAATATTGGACAATCAAATTAATGACTGCCCAGGCTTCAGGATGTCTTTTTACACTATATAAAGGTGGAAATTTACATTGGAAACGTTTACTTTAGCTGTTAATGAAGTTTCGTTTATTTAGTGCTGAAAATTCATTGTCTGCTGGCGCTGTACACTTTTTCTAAGTGTTGCAATATCTCATGAAGGAAATACTGGACAATCAAATTAATGACTTTCCAGGCTTCAGGATGCCTTTCTACACTATATAAAGGTGGAAATTTACATTGGAAACGTTTGGTTTAGCTGTTATAAAAGTTTGGTTTTTTAGTGCTGTAAATGCATTTTCAGCTCGCACTGTACACATTTGCTATGTGAGGCATTATCTCATAAGGGAAATACTGGACAATCAAATTAATGACTTCCCAGGCTTCAGGATGCCTTTTTACACTCTATAAATGTGGAAATTTACATTGGAAACGTTTGGTTTAGCTGTTAATGAAGTTTCGTTTTTTTAGTGCTGAAAATTCATTGTCTGCTGGCGCTGTACACTTTTTCTAAGTGTTGCAATATCTCATGAAGGAAATACTGGACAATCAAATTAATGACTTTCCAGGCTTCAGGATGCCTTTCTACACTATATAAAGGTGGAAATTTACATTGGAAACGTTTGGTTTAGCTGTTATAAAAGTTTGGTTTTTTAGTGCTGTAAATGCATTTTCAGCTCGCGCTGTACACATTTGCTATGAGAGGCATTATCTCATAAGGGAAATATTGGACAATCAAATTAATGACTGCCCAGGCTTCAGGATGTCTTTTTACACTATATAAAGGTGGAAATTTACATTGGAAACGTTTGGTTTAGCTGTTATAAAAGTTTGTTTTTTTAGTGCTGTAAATGCATTTTCAGCTCGCACTGTACACATTTGCTATGAGAGGCATTATCTCATAAGGGAAATATAGGACAATCAAATTAATGACTGCCCAGGCTTCAGGATGTCTTTTTACACTATATAAAGGTGGAAATTTACATTGGAAACGTTTGGTTTAGCTGTTATAAAAGTTTGTTTTTTTAGTGCTGTAAATGCATTTTCAGCTCGCACTGTACACATTTGCTATGAGAGGCATTATCTCATAAGGGAAATATTGGACAATCAAATTAATGACTGCCCAGGCTTCAGGATGTCTTTTTACACTATATAAAGGTGGAAATTTACATTTGAAACGTTTGGTTTAGCTGTTATAAAAGTTTGGTTTTTTAGTGCTGAAAATGCATTTTCAGCTCGCGCTGTACACATTTGCTATGAGAGGCATTATCTCATAAGGGAAATATTGGACAATCAAATTAATGACTGCCCAGGCTTCAGGATGTCTTTTTACACTATATAAAGGTGGAAATTTACATTGGAAACGTTTGGTTTAGCTGTTATAAAAGTTTGGTTTTTTAGTGCTGTAAATGCATTTTCAGCTCGCGCTGTACACATTTGCTATGAGAGGCATTATCTCATAAGGGAAATATTGGACAATCAAATTAATGACTGCCCAGGCTTCAGGATGTCTTTTTACACTATATAAAGGTGGAAATTTACATTGGAAACGTTTGGTTTAGCTGTTATAAAAGTTTGTTTTTTTAGTGCTGTAAATGCATTTTCAGCTCGCACTGTACACATTTGCTATGAGAGGCATTATCTCATAAGGGAAATATAGGACAATCAAATTAATGACTGCCCAGGCTTCAGGATGTCTTTTTACACTATATAAAGGTGGAAATTTACATTGGAAACGTTTGGTTTAGCTGTTATAAAAGTTTGTTTTTTTAGTGCTGTAAATGCATTTTCAGCTCGCACTGTACACATTTGCTATGAGAGGCATTATCTCATAAGGGAAATATTGGACAATCAAATTAATGACTGCCCAGGCTTCAGGATGTCTTTTTACACTATATAAAGGTGGAAATTTACATTTGAAACGTTTGGTTTAGCTGTTATAAAAGTTTGGTTTTTTAGTGCTGAAAATGCATTTTCAGCTCGCGCTGTACACATTTGCTATGAGAGGCATTATCTCATAAGGGAAATATTGGACAATCAAATTAATGACTGCCCAGGCTTCAGGATGTCTTTTTACACTATATAAAGGTGGAAATTTACATTGGAAACGTTTGGTTTAGCTGTTATAAAAGTTTGGTTTTTTAGTGCTGTAAATGCATTTTCAGCTCGCGCTGTACACATTTGCTATGAGAGGCATTATCTCATAAGGGAAATATTGGACAATCAAATTAATGACTGCCCAGGCTTCAGGATGTCTTTTTACACTATATAAAGGTGGAAATTTACATTGGAAACGTTTGGTTTAGCTGTTATAAAAGTTTGGTTTTTTAGTGCTGAAAATGCATTTTCAGCTCGCACTGTACACATTTGCTATGTGAGGCATTATCTCATAAGGGAAATACTGGACAATCAAATTAATGACTTCCCAGGCTTCAGGATGCATTTTTACACTCTATAAATGTGGAAATTTACATTGGAAACGTTTGGTTTAGCTGTTATAAAAGTTTGTTTTTTTTAGTGCTGTAAATGCATTTTCAGCTCGCGCTGTACACATTTGCTATGTGAGGCATTATCTCATAAGGGAAATACTGGACAATCAAATTAATGACTGCCCAGGCTTCAGGATGTCTTTTTACACTATATAAAGGTGGAAATTTACATTGGAAACGTTTGGTTTAGCTGTTATAAAAGTTTGGTTTTTTAGTGCTGAAAATGCATTTTCAGCTCGCACTGTACACATTTGCTATGTGAGGCATTATCTCATAAGGGAAATACTGGACAATCAAATTAATGACTTCCCAGGCTTCAGGATGCCTTTTTACACTCTATAAATGTGGAAATTTACATTGGAAACGTTTGGTTTAGCTGTTAATGAAGTTTCGTTTTTTTAGTGCTGAAAATTCATTGTCTGCTGGCGCTGTACACTTTTTCTAAGTGTTGCAATATCTCATGAAGGAAATACTGGACAATCAAATTAATGACTTTCCAGGCTTCAGGATGCCTTTCTACACTATATAAAGGTGGAAATTTACATTGGAAACGTTTGGTTTAGCTGTTATAAAAGTTTGGTTTTTTAGTGCTGTAAATGCATTTTCAGCTCGCGCTGTACACATTTGCTATGAGAGGCATTATCTCATAAGGGAAATATTGGACAATCAAATTAATGACTGCCCAGGCTTCAGGATGTCTTTTTACACTATATAAAGGTGGAAATTTACATTGGAAACGTTTAGTTTAGCTGTTAATGAAGTTTCGTTTTTTTCGTGCTGGAAATTCATTGTCTGCTGGCGCTGTACACTTTTTCTAAGTGTTGCAATATCTCATGAAGGAAATACTGGACAATCAAATTAAAGACTTTCCAGGCTTCAGGATGCCTTTTTACACTATATAAAGGTGGAAATTTACATTGGAAACGTTTGGTTTAGCTGTTATAAAAGTTTGGTTTTTTAGTGCTGGAAATGCATTTTCAGCTCGCGCTGTACACATTTGCTATGAGAGGCATTATCTCATAAGGGAAATATTGGACAATCAAATTAATGACTGCCCAGGCTTCAGGATGTCTTTTTACACTATATAAAGGTGGAAATTTACATTGGAAACATTTAGTTTAGCTGTTAATGAAGTTTCGTTTTTTTAGTGCTGAAAATTCATTGTCTGCTGGCGCTGTACACTTTTTCTAAGTGTTGCAATATCTCATGAAGGAAATACTGGACAATCAAATTAATGACTTTCCAGGCTTCAGGATGCCTTTCTACACTATATAAAGGTGGAAATTTACATTGGAAACGTTTGGTTTAGCTGTTATAAAAGTTTGTTTTTTTAGTGCTGTAAATGCATTTTCAGCTCGCGCTGTACACATTTGCTATGAGAGGCATTATCTCATAAGGGAAATATTGGACAATCAAATTAATGATTGCCCAGGCTTCAGGATGTCTTTTTACACTATATAAAGGTGGAAATTTACATTGGAAACGTTTGGTTTAGCTGTTATAAAAGTTTGGTTTTTTAGTGCTGTAAATGCATTTTCAGCTCGCGCTGTACACATTTGCTATGAGAGGCATTATCTCATAAGGGAAATATTGGACAATCAAATTAATGGCTGCCCGGGCTTCAGGATGTCTTTTTACACTATATAAAGGTGGAAATTTACATTGGAAACGTTTAGTTTAGCTGTTAATGAAGTTTCGTTTTTTTAGTGCTGAAAATTCATTGTCTGCTGGCGCTGTACACTTTTTCTAAATGTTGCAATTACTCATGAAGGAAATACTGGACAATCAAATTAATGACTTTCCAGGCTTCAGGATGCCTTTCTACACTATATAAAGGTGGAAATTTACATTGGAAACGTTTGGTTTAGCTGTTATAAAAGTTTGGTTTTTTAGTGCTGTAAATGCATTTTCAGCTCGCGCTGTACACATTTGCTATGAGAGGCATTATCTCATAAGGGAAATATTGGACAATCAAATTAATGACTGCCCAGGCTTCAGGATGTCTTTTTACACTATATAAAGGAGGAAATTTACATTGGAAACGTTTGGTTTAGGTGTTATAAAAGTTTGGTTTTTTAGTGCTGAAAATGCATTTTCAGCTCGCGCTGTACACATTTGCAATGAGAGGCATTATCTCATAAGGGAAATACTGGACAATCAAATTAATGACTTCCCAGGCTTCAGGATGCCTTTTTACACTCTATAAATGTGGAAATTTACATTGGAAACGTTTGGTTTAGCTGTTAATGAAGTTTCGTTTTTTTTAGTGCTGAAAATTAATTGTCTGCTGGCGCTGTACACTTTTTCTAAGTGTTGCAATATCTCATGAAGGAAATACTGGACAATCAAATTAATGACTTTCCAGGCTTCAGGATGCCTTTCTACACTATATAAAGGTGGAAATTTACATTGGAAACGTTTGGTTTAGCTGTTATAAAAAGTTTGGTTTTTTAGTGCTGTAAATGCATTTTCAGCTCGCGCTGTACACATTTGCTATGAGAGGCATTATCTCATAAGGGAAATATTGGACAATCAAATTAATGACTGCCCAGGCTTCAGGATGTCTTTTTACACTATATAAAGGTGGAAATTTACATTGGAAACGTTTGGTTTAGCTGTTATAAAAGTTTGGTTTTTTAGTGCTGAAAATGCATTTTCAGCTCGCACTGTACACATTTGCTATGTGAGGCATTATCTCATAAGGGAAATACTGGACAATCAAATTAATGACTTCCCAGGCTTCAGGATGCATTTTTACACTCTATAAATGTGGAAATTTACATTGGAAACGTTTGGTTTAGCTGTTATAAAAGTTTGTTTTTTTAGTGCTGTAAATGCATTTTCAGCTCGCGCTGTACACATTTGCTATGTGAGGCATTATCTCATAAGGGAAATACTGGACAATCAAATTAATGACTGCCCAGGCTTCAGGATGTCTTTTTACACTATATAAAGGTGGAAATTTACATTGGAAACGTTTGGTTTAGCTGTTATAAAAGTTTGGTTTTTTAGTGCTGAAAATGCATTTTCAGCTCGCACTGTACACATTTGCTATGTGAGGCATTATCTCATAAGGGAAATACTGGACAATCAAATTAATGACTTCCCAGGCTTCAGGATGCCTTTTTACACTCTATAAATGTGGAAATTTACATTGGAAACGTTTGGTTTAGCTGTTAATGAAGTTTCGTTTTTTTAGTGCTGAAAATTCATTGTCTGCTGGCGCTGTACACTTTTTCTAAGTGTTGCAATATCTCATGAAGGAAATACTGGACAATCAAATTAATGACTTTCCAGGCTTCAGGATGCCTTTCTACACTATATAAAGGTGGAAATTTACATTGGAAACGTTTGGTTTAGCTGTTATAAAAGTTTGGTTTTTTAGTGCTGTAAATGCATTTTCAGCTCGCGCTGTACACATTTGCTATGAGAGGCATTATCTCATAAGGGAAATATTGGACAATCAAATTAATGACTGCCCAGGCTTCAGGATGTCTTTTTACACTATATAAAGGTGGAAATTTACATTGGAAACGTTTAGTTTAGCTGTTAATGAAGTTTCGTTTTTTTAGTGCTGGAAATTCATTGTCTGCTGGCGCTGTACACTTTTTCTAAGTGTTGCAATATCTCATGAAGGAAATACTGGACAATCAAATTAAAGACTTTCCAGGCTTCAGGATGCCTTTTTACACTATATAAAGGTGGAAATTTACATTGGAAACGTTTGGTTTAGCTGTTATAAAAGTTTGGTTTTTTAGTGCTGTAAATGCATTTTCAGCTCGCGCTGTACACATTTGCTATGAGAGGCATTATCTCATAAGGGAAATATTGGACAATCAAATTAATGACTGCCCAGGCTTCAGGATGTCTTTTTACACTATATAAAGGTGGAAATTTACATTGGAAACATTTAGTTTAGCTGTTAATGAAGTTTCGTTTTTTTAGTGCTGAAAATTCATTGTCTGCTGGCGCTGTACACTTTTTCTAAGTGTTGCAATATCTCATGAAGGAAATACTGGACAATCAAATTAATGACTTTCCAGGCTTCAGGATGCCTTTCTACACTATATAAAGGTGGAAATTTACATTGGAAACGTTTGGTTTAGCTGTTATAAAAGTTTGTTTTTTTAGTGCTGTAAATGCATTTTCAGCTCGCGCTGTACACATTTGCTATGAGAGGCATTATCTCATAAGGGAAATATTGGACAATCAAATTAATGACTGCCCAGGCTTCAGGATGTCTTTTTACACTATATAAAGGTGGAAATTTACATTGGAAACGTTTGGTTTAGCTGTTATAAAAGTTTGGTTTTTTAGTGCTGTAAATGCATTTTCAGCTCGCGCTGTACACATTTGCTATGAGAGGCATTATCTCATAAGGGAAATATTGGACAATCAAATTAATGACTGCCCAGGCTTCAGGATGTCTTTTTACACTATATAAAGGTTGAAATTTACATTGGAAACGTTTGGTTTAGCTGTTATAAAAGTTTGGTTTTTTAGTGCTGAAAATGCATTTTCAGCTCGCACTGTACACATTTGCTATGTGAGGCATTATCTCATAAGGGAAATACTGGACAATCAAATTAATGACTTCCCAGGCTTCAGGATGCATTTTTACACTCTATAAATGTGGAAATTTACATTGGAAACGTTTGGTTTAGCTGTTATAAAAGTTTGTTTTTTTTAGTGCTGTAAATGCATTTTCAACTCGCGCTGTACACATTTGCTATGTGAGGCATTATCTCATAAGGGAAATACTGGACAATCAAATTAATGACTGCCCAGGCTTCAGGATGTCTTTTTACACTATATAAAGGTGGAAATTTACATTGGAAACGTTTGGTTTAGCTGTTATAAAAGTTTGGTTTTTTAGTGCTGAAAATGCATTTTCAGCTCGCACTGTACACATTTGCTATGTGAGGCATTATCTCATAAGGGAAATACTGGACAATCAAATTAATGACTTCCCAGGCTTCAGGATGCCTTTTTACACTCTATAAATGTGGAAATTTACATTGGAAACGTTTGGTTTAGCTGTTAATGAAGTTTCGTTTTTTTAGTGCTGAAAATTCATTGTCTGCTGGCGCTGTACACTTTTTCTAAGTGTTGCAATATCTCATGAAGGAAATACTGGACAATCAAATTAATGACTTTCCAGGCTTCAGGATGCCTTTCTACACTATATAAAGGTGGAAATTTACATTGGAAACGTTTGGTTTAGCTGTTATAAAAGTTTGGTTTTTTAGTGCTGTAAATGCATTTTCAGCTCGCGCTGTACACATTTGCTATGAGAGGTATTATCTCATAAGGGAAATATTGGACAATCAAATTAATGACTGCCCAGGCTTCAGGATGTCTTTTTACACTATATAAAGGTGGAAATTTACATTGGAAACGTTTAGTTTAGCTGTTAATGAAGTTTCGTTTTTTTCGTGCTGGAAATTCATTGTCTGCTGGCGCTGTACACTTTTTCTAAGTGTTGCAATATCTCATGAAGGAAATACTGGACAATCAAATTAAAGACTTTCCAGGCTTCAGGATGCCTTTTTACACTATATAAAGGTGGAAATTTACATTGGAAACGTTTGGTTTAGCTGTTATAAAAGTTTGGTTTTTTAGTGCTGTAAATGCATTTTCAGCTCGCGCTGTACACATTTGCTATGAGAGGCATTATCTCATAAGGGAAATATTGGACAATCAAATTAATGACTGCCCAGGCTTCAGGATGTCTTTTTACACTATATAAAGGTGGAAATTTACATTGGAAACATTTAGTTTAGCTGTTAATGAAGTTTCGTTTTTTTAGTGCTGAAAATTCATTGTCTGCTGGCGCTGTACACTTTTTCTAAGTGTTGCAATATCTCATGAAGGAAATACTGGACAATCAAATTAATGACTTTCCAGGCTTCAGGATGCCTTTCTACACTATATAAAGGTGGAAATTTACATTGGAAACGTTTGGTTTAGCTGTTATAAAAGTTTGTTTTTTTAGTGCTGTAAATGCATTTTCAGCTCGCGCTGTACACATTTGCTATGAGAGGCATTATCTCATAAGGGAAATATTGGACAATCAAATTAATGACTGCCCAGGCTTCAGGATGTCTTTTTACACTATATAAAGGTGGAAATTTACATTGGAAACGTTTGGTTTAGCTGTTATAAAAGTTTGGTTTTTTAGTGCTGTAAATGCATTTTCAGCTCGCGCTGTACACATTTGCTATGAGAGGCATTATCTCATAAGGGAAATATTGGACAATCAAATTAATGGCTGCCCGGGCTTCAGGATGTCTTTTTACACTATATAAAGGTGGAAATTTACATTGGAAACGTTTAGTTTAGCTGTTAATGAAGTTTCGTTTTTTTAGTGCTGAAAATTCATTGTCTGCTGGCGCTGTACACTTTTTCTAAATGTTGCAATATCTCATGAAGGAAATACTGGACAATCAAATTAATGACTTTCCAGGCTTCAGGATGCCTTTCTACACTATATAAAGGTGGAAATTTACATTGGAAACGTTTGGTTTAGCTGTTATAAAAGTTTGGTTTTTTAGTGCTGTAAATGCATTTTCAGCTCGCGCTGTACACATTTGCTATGAGAGGCATTATCTCATAAGGGAAATATTGGACAATCAAATTAATGACTGCCCAGGCTTCAGGATGTCTTTTTACACTATATAAAGGAGGAAATTTACATTGGAAACGTTTGGTTTAGGTGTTATAAAAGTTTGGTTTTTTAGTGCTGAAAATGCATTTTCATCTCGCGCTGTACACATTTGCAATGAGAGGCATTATCTCATAAGGGAAATACTGGACAATCAAATTAATGACTTCCCAGGCTTCAGGATGCCTTTTTACACTCTATAAATGTGGAAATTTACATTGGAAACGTTTGGTTTAGCTGTTAATGAAGTTTCGTTTTTTTTAGTGCTGAAAATTCATTGTCTGCTGGCGCTGTACACTTTTTCTAAGTGTTGCAATATCTCATGAAGGAAATACTGGACAATCAAATTAATGACTTTCCAGGCTTCAGGATGCCTTTCTACACTATATAAAGGTGGAAATTTACATTGGAAACGTTTGGTTTAGCTGTTATAAAAGTTTGGTTTTTTAGTGCTGTAAATGCATTTTCAGCTCGCGCTGTACACATTTGCTATGAGAGGCATTATCTCATAAGGGAAATATTGGACAATCAAATTAATGACTGCCCAGGCTTCAGGATGTCTTTTTACACTATATAAAGGTGGAAATTTACATTGGAAACGTTTGGTTTAGCTGTTATAAAAGTTTGTTTTTTTAGTGCTGTAAATGCATTTTCAGCTCGCACTGTACACATTTGCTATGAGAGGCATTATCTCATAAGGGAAATATTGGACAATCAAATTAATGACTGCCCAGGCTTCAGGATGTCTTTTTACACTATATAAAGGTGGAAATTTACATTGGAAACGTTTACTTTAGCTGTTAATGAAGTTTCGTTTATTTAGTGCTGAAAATTCATTGTCTGCTGGCGCTGTACACTTTTTCTAAGTGTTGCAATATCTCATGAAGGAAATACTGGACAATCAAATTAATGACTTTCCAGGCTTCAGGATGCCTTTCTACACTATATAAAGGTGGAAATTTACATTGGAAACGTTTGGTTTAGCTGTTATAAAAGTTTGTTTTTTTAGTGCTGTAAATGCATTTTCAGCTCGCACTGTACACATTTGCTATGTGAGGCATTATCTCATAAGGGAAATACTGGACAATCAAATTAATGACTTCCCAGGCTTCAGGATGCCTTTTTACACTCTATAAATGTGGAAATTTACATTGGAAACGTTTGGTTTAGCTGTTAATGAAGTTTCGTTTTTTTTAGTGCTGAAAATTCATTGTCTGCTGGCGCTGTACACTTTTTCTAAGTGTTGCAATATCTCATGAAGGAAATACTGGACAATCAAATTAATGACTTTCCAGGCTTCAGGATGCCTTTCTACACTATATAAAGGTGGAAATTTACATTGGAAACGTTTGGTTTAGCTGTTATAAAAGTTTGGTTTTTTAGTGCTGTAAATGCATTTTCAGCTCGCGCTGTACACATTTGCTATGAGAGGCATTATCTCATAAGGGAAATATTGGACAATCAAATTAATGACTGCCCAGGCTTCAGGATGCCTTTTTACACTCTATAAATGTGGAAATTTACATTGGAAACGTTTGGTTTAGCTGTTAATGAAGTTTCGTTTTTTTAGTGCTGAAAATTCATTGTCTGCTGGCGCTGTACACTTTTTCTAAGTGTTGCAATATCTCATGAAGGAAATACTGGACAATCAAATTAATGACTTTCCAGGCTTCAGGATGCCTTTCTACACTATATAAAGGTGGAAATTTACATTGGAAACGTTTGGTTTAGCTGTTATAAAAAGTTTGGTTTTTTAGTGCTGTAAATGCATTTTCAGCTCGCGCTGTACACATTTGCTATGAGAGGCATTATCTCATAAGGGAAATATTGGACAATCAAATTAATGACTGCCCAGGCTTCAGGATGTCTTTTTACACTATATAAAGGTGGAAATTTACATTGGAAACGTTTGGTTTAGCTGTTATAAAAGTTTGGTTTTTTAGTGCTGAAAATGCATTTTCAGCTCGCACTGTACACATTTGCTATGTGAGGCATTATCTCATAAGGGAAATACTGGACAATCAAATTAATGACTTCCCAGGCTTCAGGATGCATTTTTACACTCTATAAATGTGGAAATTTACATTGGAAACGTTTGGTTTAGCTGTTATAAAAGTTTGTTTTTTTAGTGCTGTAAATGCATTTTCAGCTCGCGCTGTACACATTTGCTATGAGAGGCATTATCTCATAAGGGAAATATTGGACAATCAAATTAATGACTTTCCAGGCTTCAGGATGCCTTTCTACACTATATAAAGGTGGAAATTTACATTGGAAACGTTTGGTTTAGCTGTTATAAAAGTTTGGTTTTTTAGTGCTGTAAATGCATTTTCAGCTCGCGCTGTACACATTTGCTATGAGAGGTATTATCTCATAAGGGAAATATTGGACAATCAAATTAATGACTGCCCAGGCTTCAGGATGTCTTTTTACACTATATAAAGGTGGAAATTTACATTGGAAACGTTTAGTTTAGCTGTTAATGAAGTTTCGTTTTTTTAGTGCTGGAAATTCATTGTCTGCTGGCGCTGTACACTTTTTCTAAGTGTTGCAATATCTCATGAAGGAAATACTGGACAATCAAATTAAAGACTTTCCAGGCTTCAGGATGCCTTTTTACACTATATAAAGGTGGAAATTTACATTGGAAACGTTTGGTTTAGCTGTTATAAAAGTTTGGTTTTTTAGTGCTGTAAATGCATTTTCAGCTCGCGCTGTACACATTTGCTATGAGAGGCATTATCTCATAAGGGAAATATTGGACAATCAAATTAATGACTGCCCAGGCTTCAGGATGTCTTTTTACACTAGATAAAGGAGGAAATTTACATTGGAAACGTTTGGTTTAGGTGTTATAAAAGTTTGGTTTTTTAGTGCTGAAAATGCATTTTCAGCTCGCGCTGTACACATTTGCAATGAGAGGCATTATCTCATAAGGGAAATACTGGACAATCAAATTAATGACTTCCCAGGCTTCAGGATGCCTTTTTACACTCTATAAATGTGGAAATTTACATTGGAAACGTTTGGTTTAGCTGTTAATGAAGTTTCGTTTTTTTAGTGCTGAAAATTCATTGTCTGCTGGCGCTGTACACTTTTTCTAAGTGTTGCAATATCTCATGAAGGAAATACTGGACAATCAAATTAATGACTTTCCAGGCTTCAGGATGCCTTTCTACACTATATAAAGGTGGAAATTTACATTGGAAACGTTTGGTTTAGCTGTTATAAAAAGTTTGGTTTTTTAGTGCTGTAAATGCATTTTCAGCTCGCGCTGTACACATTTGCTATGAGAGGCATTATCTCATAAGGGAAATATTGGACAATCAAATTAATGACTGCCCAGGCTTCAGGATGTCTTTTTACACTATATAAAGGTGGAAATTTACATTGGAAACGTTTGGTTTAGCTGTTATAAAAGTTTGGTTTTTTAGTGCTGAAAATGCATTTTCAGCTCGCACTGTACACATTTGCTATGTGAGGCATTATCTCATAAGGGAAATACTGGACAATCAAATTAATGACTTCCCAGGCTTCAGGATGCATTTTTACACTCTATAAATGTGGAAATTTACATTGGAAACGTTTGGTTTAGCTGTTATAAAAGTTTGTTTTTTTAGTGCTGTAAATGCATTTTCAGCTCGCGCTGTACACATTTGCTATGTGAGGCATTATCTCATAAGGGAAATACTGGACAATCAAATTAATGACTGCCCAGGCTTCAGGATGTCTTTTTACACTATATAAAGGTGGAAATTTACATTGGAAACGTTTGGTTTAGCTGTTATAAAAGTTTGGTTTTTTAGTGCTGAAAATGCATTTTCAGCTCGCACTGTACACATTTGCTATGTGAGGCATTATCTCATAAGGGAAATACTGGACAATCAAATTAATGACTTCCCAGGCTTCAGGATGCCTTTTTACACTCTATAAATGTGGAAATTTACATTGGAAACGTTTGGTTTAGCTGTTAATGAAGTTTCGTTTTTTTAGTGCTGAAAATTCATTGTCTGCAGGCGCTGTACACTTTTTCTAAGTGTTGCAATATCTCATGAAGGAAATACTGGACAATCAAATTAATGACTTTCCAGGCTTCAGGATGCCTTTCTACACTATATAAAGGTGGAAATTTACATTGGAAACTTTTGGTTTAGCTGTTATAAAAGTTTGGTTTTTTAGTGCTGTAAATGCATTTTCAGCTCGCGCTGTACACATTTGCTATGAGAGGTATTATCTCATAAGGGAAATATTGGACAATCAAATTAATGACTGCCCAGGCTTCAGGATGTCTTTTTACACTATATAAAGGTGGAAATTTACATTGGAAACGTTTAGTTTAGCTGTTAATGAAGTTTCGTTTTTTTAGTGCTGGAAATTCATTGTCTGCTGGCGCTGTACACTTTTTCTAAGTGTTGCAATATCTCATGAAGGAAATACTGGACAATCAAATTAAAGACTTTCCAGGCTTCAGGATGCCTTTTTACACTATATAAAGGTGGAAATTTACATTTGAAACGTTTGGTTTAGCTGTTATAAAAGTTTGGTTTTTTAGTGCTGTAAATGCATTTTCAGCTCGCGCTGTACACATTTGCTATGAGAGGCATTATCTCATAAGGGAAATATTGGACAATCAAATTAATGACTGCCCAGGCTTCAGGATGTCTTTTTACACTATATAAAGGTGGAAATTTACATTGGAAACATTTAGTTTAGCTGTTAATGAAGTTTCGTTTTTTTAGTGCTGAAAATTCATTGTCTGCTGGCGCTGTACACTTTTTCTAAGTGTTGCAATATCTCATGAAGGAAATACTGGACAATCAAATTAATGACTTTCCAGGCTTCAGGATGCCTTTCTACACTATATAAAGGTGGAAATTTACATTGGAAACGTTTGGTTTAGCTGTTATAAAAGTTTGTTTTTTTAGTGCTGTAAATGCATTTTCAGCTCGCGCTGTACACATTTGCTATGAGAGGCATTATCTCATAAGGGAAATATTGGACAATCAAATTAATGACTGCCCAGGCTTCAGGATGTCTTTTTACACTATATAAAGGTGGAAATTTACATTGGAAACGTTTGGTTTAGCTGTTATAAAAGTTTGGTTTTTTAGTGCTGTAAATGCATTTTCAGCTCGCGCTGTACACATTTGCTATGAGAGGCATTATCTCATAAGGGAAATATTGGACAATCAAATTAATGACTGCCCAGGCTTCAGGATGTCTTTTTACACTATATAAAGGTGGAAATTTACATTGGAAACGTTTGGTTTAGCTGTTATAAAAGTTTGGTTTTTTAGTGCTGAAAATGCATTTTCAGCTCGCACTGTACACATTTGCTATGTGAGGCATTATCTCATAAGGGAAATACTGGACAATCAAATTAATGACTTCCCAGGCTTCAGGATGCATTTTTACACTCTATAAATGTGGAAATTTACATTGGAAACGTTTGGTTTAGCTGTTATAAAAGTTTGTTTTTTTTAGTGCTGTAAATGCATTTTCAACTCGCGCTGTACACATTTGCTATGTGAGGCATTATCTCATAAGGGAAATACTGGACAATCAAATTAATGACTGCCCAGGCTTCAGGATGTCTTTTTACACTATATAAAGGTGGAAATTTACATTGGAAACGTTTGGTTTAGCTGTTATAAAAGTTTGGTTTTTTAGTGCTGAAAATGCATTTTCAGCTCGCACTGTACACATTTGCTATGTGAGGCATTATCTCATAAGGGAAATACTGGACAATCAAATTAATGACTTCCCAGGCTTCAGGATGCCTTTTTACACTCTATAAATGTGGAAATTTACATTGGAAACGTTTGGTTTAGCTGTTAATGAAGTTTCGTTTTTTTAGTGCTGAAAATTCATTGTCTGCTGGCGCTGTACACTTTTTCTAAGTGTTGCAATATCTCATGAAGGAAATACTGGACAATCAAATTAATGACTTTCCAGGCTTCAGGATGCCTTTCTACACTATATAAAGGTGGAAATTTACATTGGAAACGTTTGGTTTAGCTGTTATAAAAGTTTGGTTTTTTAGTGCTGTAAATGCATTTTCAGCTCGCGCTGTACACATTTGCTATGAGAGGCATTATCTCATAAGGGAAATATTGGACAATCAAATTAATGACTGCCCAGGCTTCAGGATGTCTTTTTACACTATATAAAGGTGGAAATTTACATTGGAAACGTTTAGTTTAGCTGTTAATGAAGTTTCGTTTTTTTCGTGCTGGAAATTCATTGTCTGCTGGCGCTGTACACTTTTTCTAAGTGTTGCAATATCTCATGAAGGAAATACTGGACAATCAAATTAAAGACTTTCCAGGCTTCAGGATGCCTTTTTACACTATATAAAGGTGGAAATTTACATTGGAAACGTTTGGTTTAGCTGTTATAAAAGTTTGGTTTTTTAGTGCTGTAAATGCATTTTCAGCTCGCGCTGTACACATTTGCTATGAGAGGCATTATCTCATAAGGGAAATATTGGACAATCAAATTAATGACTGCCCAGGCTTCAGGATGTCTTTTTACACTATATAAAGGTGGAAATTTACATTGGAAACATTTAGTTTAGCTGTTAATGAAGTTTCGTTTTTTTAGTGCTGAAAATTCATTGTCTGCTGGCGCTGTACACTTTTTCTAAGTGTTGCAATATCTCATGAAGGAAATACTGGACAATCAAATTAATGACTTTCCAGGCTTCAGGATGCCTTTCTACACTATATAAAGGTGGAAATTTACATTGGAAACGTTTGGTTTAGCTCTTATAAAAGTTTGTTTTTTTAGTGCTGTAAATGCATTTTCAGCTCGCGCTGTACACATTTGCTATGAGAGGCATTATCTCATAAGGGAAATATTGGACAATCAAATTAATGACTGCCCAGGCTTCAGGATGTCTTTTTACACTATATAAAGGTGGAAATTTACATTGGAAACGTTTGGTTTAGCTGTTATAAAAGTTTGGTTTTTTAGTGCAGTAAATGCATTTTCAGCTCGCGCTGTACACATTTGCTATGAGAGGCATTATCTCATAAGGGAAATATTGGACAATCAAATTAATGGCTGCCCGGGCTTCAGGATGTCTTTTTACACTATATAAAGGTGGAAATTTACATTGGAAACGTTTAGTTTAGCTGTTAATGAAGTTTCGTTTTTTTAGTGCTGAAAATTCATTGTCTGCTGGCGCTGTACACTTTTTCTAAATGTTGCAATATCTCATGAAGGAAATACTGGACAATCAAATTAATGACTTTCCAGGCTTCAGGATGCCTTTCTACACTATATAAAGGTGGAAATTTACATTGGAAACGTTTGGTTTAGCTGTTATAAAAGTTTGGTTTTTTAGTGCTGTAAATGCATTTTCAGCTCGCGCTGTACACATTTGCTATGAGAGGCATTATCTCATAAGGGAAATATTGGACAATCAAATTAATGACTGCCCAGGCTTCAGGATGTCTTTTTACACTATATAAAGGAGGAAATTTACATTGGAAACGTTTGGTTTAGGTGTTATAAAAGTTTGGTTTTTTAGTGCTGAAAATGCATTTTCAGCTCGCGCTGTACACATTTGCAATGAGAGGCATTATCTCATAAGGGAAATACTGGACAATCAAATTAATGACTTCCCAGGCTTCAGGATGCCTTTTTACACTCTATAAATGTGGAAATTTACATTGGAAACGTTTGGTTTAGCTGTTAATGAAGTTTCGTTTTTTTTAGTGCTGAAAATTCATTGTCTGCTGGCGCTGTACACTTTTTCTAAGTGTTGCAATATCTCATGAAGGAAATACTGGACAATCAAATTAATGACTTTCCAGGCTTCAGGATGCCTTTCTACACTATATAAAGGTGGAAATTTACATTGGAAACGTTTGGTTTAGCTGTTATAAAAGTTTGGTTTTTTAGTGCTGTAAATGCATTTTCAGCTCGCGCTGTACACATTTGCTATGAGAGGCATTATCTCATAAGGGAAATATTGGACAATCAAATTAATGACTGCCCAGGCTTCAGGATGTCTTTTTACACTATATAAAGGTGGAAATTTACATTGGAAACATTTAGTTTAGCTGTTAATGAAGTTTCGTTTTTTTAGTGCTGAAAATTCATTGTCTGCTGGCGCTGTACACTTTTTCTAAGTGTTGCAATATCTCATGAAGGAAATACTGGACAATCAAATTAATGACTTTCCAGGCTTCAGGATGCCTTTCTACACTATATAAAGGTGGAAATTTACATTGGAAACGTTTGGTTTAGCTGTTATAAAAGTTTGTTTTTTTAGTGCTGTAAATGCATTTTCAGCTCGCGCTGTACACATTTGCTATGAAAGGCATTATCTCATAAGGGAAATATTGGACAATCAAATTAATGACTGCCCAGGCTTCAGGATGTCTTTTTACACTATATAAAGGTGGAAATTTACATTGGAAACGTTTGGTTTAGCTGTTATAAAAGTTTGGTTTTTTAGTGCTGTAAATGCATTTTCAGCTCGCGCTGTACACATTTGCTATGAGAGGCATTATCTCATAAGGGAAATATTGGACAATCAAATTAATGACTGCCCAGGCTTCAGGATGTCTTTTTACACTATATAAAGGTGGAAATTTACATTGGAAACGTTTGGTTTAGCTGTTATAAAAGTTTGGTTTTTTAGTGCTGAAAATGCATTTTCAGCTCGCACTGTACACATTTGCTATGTGAGGCATTATCTCATAAGGGAAATACTGGACAATCAAATTAATGACTTCCCAGGCTTCAGGATGCATTTTTACACTCTATAAATGTGGAAATTTACATTGGAAACGTTTGGTTTAGCTGTTATAAAAGTTTGTTTTTTTTAGTGCTGTAAATGCATTTTCAACTCGCGCTGTACACATTTGCTATGTGAGGCATTATCTCATAAGGGAAATACTGGACAATCAAATTAATGACTGCCCAGGCTTCAGGATGTCTTTTTACACTATATAAAGGTGGAAATTTACATTGGAAACGTTTGGTTTAGCTGTTATAAAAGTTTGGTTTTTTAGTGCTGAAAATGCATTTTCAGCTCGCACTGTACACATTTGCTATGTGAGGCATTATCTCATAAGGGAAATACTGGACAATCAAATTAATGACTTCCCAGGCTTCAGGATGCCTTTTTACACTCTATAAATGTGGAAATTTACATTGGAAACGTTTGGTTTAGCTGTTAATGAAGTTTCGTTTTTTTAGTGCTGAAAATTCATTGTCTGCTGGCGCTGTACACTTTTTCTAAGTGTTGCAATATCTCATGAAGGAAATACTGGACAATCAAATTAATGACTTTCCAGGCTTCAGGATGCCTTTCTACACTATATAAAGGTGGAAATTTACATTGGAAACGTTTGGTTTAGCTGTTATAAAAGTTTGGTTTTTTAGTGCTGTAAATGCATTTTCAGCTCGCGCTGTACACATTTGCTATGAGAGGCATTATCTCATAAGGGAAATATTGGACAATCAAATTAATGACTGCCCAGGCTTCAGGATGTCTTTTTACACTATATAAAGGTGGAAATTTACATTGGAAACGTTTAGTTTAGCTGTTAATGAAGTTTCGTTTTTTTCGTGCTGGAAATTCATTGTCTGCTGGCGCTGTACACTTTTTCTAAGTGTTGCAATATCTCATGAAGGAAATACTGGACAATCAAATTAAAGACTTTCCAGGCTTCAGGATGCCTTTTTACACTATATAAAGGTGGAAATTTACATTGGAAACGTTTGGTTTAGCTGTTATAAAAGTTTGGTTTTTTAGTGCTGTAAATGCATTTTCAGCTCGCGCTGTACACATTTGCTATGAGAGGCATTATCTCATAAGGGAAATATTGGACAATCAAATTAATGACTGCCCAGGCTTCAGGATGTCTTTTTACACTATATAAAGGTGGAAATTTACATTGGAAACATTTAGTTTAGCTGTTAATGAAGTTTCGTTTTTTTAGTGCTGAAAATTCATTGTCTGCTGGCGCTGTACACTTTTTCTAAGTGTTGCAATATCTCATGAAGGAAATACTGGACAATCAAATTAATGACTTTCCAGGCTTCAGGATGCCTTTCTACACTATATAAAGGTGGAAATTTACATTGGAAACGTTTGGTTTAGCTCTTATAAAAGTTTGTTTTTTTAGTGCTGTAAATGCATTTTCAGCTCGCGCTGTACACATTTGCTATGAGAGGCATTATCTCATAAGGGAAATATTGGACAATCAAATTAATGACTGCCCAGGCTTCAGGATGTCTTTTTACACTATATAAAGGTGGAAATTTACATTGGAAACGTTTGGTTTAGCTGTTATAAAAGTTTGGTTTTTTAGTGCTGTAAATGCATTTTCAGCTCGCGCTGTACACATTTGCTATGAGAGGCATTATCTCATAAGGGAAATATTGGACAATCAAATTAATGGCTGCCCGGGCTTCAGGATGTCTTTTTACACTATATAAAGGTGGAAATTTACATTGGAAACGTTTAGTTTAGCTGTTAATGAAGTTTCGTTTTTTTAGTGCTGAAAATTCATTGTCTGCTGGCGCTGTACACTTTTTCTAAATGTTGCAATATCTCATGAAGGAAATACTGGACAATCAAATTAATGACTTTCCAGGCTTCAGGATGCCTTTCTACACTATATAAAGGTGGAAATTTACATTGGAAACGTTTGGTTTAGCTGTTATAAAAGTTTGGTTTTTTAGTGCTGTAAATGCATTTTCAGCTCGCGCTGTACACATTTGCTATGAGAGGCATTATCTCATAAGGGAAATATTGGACAATCAAATTAATGACTGCCCAGGCTTCAGGATGTCTTTTTACACTATATAAAGGAGGAAATTTACATTGGAAACGTTTGGTTTAGGTGTTATAAAAGTTTGGTTTTTTAGTGCTGAAAATGCATTTTCAGCTCGCGCTGTACACATTTGCAATGAGAGGCATTATCTCATAAGGGAAATACTGGACAATCAAATTAATGACTTCCCAGGCTTCAGGATGCCTTTTTACACTCTATAAATGTGGAAATTTACATTGGAAACGTTTGGTTTAGCTGTTAATGAAGTTTCGTTTTTTTTAGTGCTGAAAATTCATTGTCTGCTGGCGCTGTACACTTTTTCTAAGTGTTGCAATATCTCATGAAGGAAATACTGGACAATCAAATTAATGACTTTCCAGGCTTCAGGATGCCTTTCTACACTATATAAAGGTGGAAATTTACATTGGAAACGTTTGGTTTAGCTGTTATAAAAGTTTGGTTTTTTAGTGCTGTAAATGCATTTTCAGCTCGCGCTGTACACATTTGCTATGAGAGGCATTATCTCATAAGGGAAATATTGGACAATCAAATTAATGACTGCCCAGGCTTCAGGATGTCTTTTTACACTATATAAAGGTGGAAATTTACATTGGAAACGTTTGGTTTAGCTGTTATAAAAGTTTGTTTTTTTAGTGCTGTAAATGCATTTTCAGCTCGCACTGTACACATTTGCTATGAGAGGCATTATCTCATAAGGGAAATATTGGACAATCAAATTAATGACTGCCCAGGCTTCAGGATGTCTTTTTACACTATATAAAGGTGGAAATTTACATTGGAAACGTTTACTTTAGCTGTTAATGAAGTTTCGTTTATTTAGTGCTGAAAATTCATTGTCTGCTGGCGCTGTACACTTTTTCTAAGTGTTGCAATATCTCATGAAGGAAATACTGGACAATCAAATTAATGACTTTCCAGGCTTCAGGATGCCTTTCTACACTATATAAAGGTGGAAATTTACATTGGAAACGTTTGGTTTAGCTGTTATAAAAGTTTGTTTTTTTAGTGCTGTAAATGCATTTTCAGCTCGCACTGTACACATTTGCTATGTGAGGCATTATCTCATAAGGGAAATACTGGACAATCAAATTAATGACTTCCCAGGCTTCAGGATGCCTTTTTACACTCTATAAATGTGGAAATTTACATTGGAAACGTTTGGTTTAGCTGTTAATGAAGTTTCGTTTTTTTTAGTGCTGAAAATTCATTGTCTGCTGGCCTGTACACTTTTTCTAAGTGTTGCAATATCTCATGAAGGAAATACTGGACAATCAAATTAATGACTTTCCAGGCTTCAGGATGCCTTTCTACACTATATAAAGGTGGAAATTTACATTGGAAACGTTTGGTTTAGCTGTTATAAAAGTTTGGTTTTTTAGTGCTGTAAATGCATTTTCAGCTCGCGCTGTACACATTTGCTATGAGAGGCATTATCTCATAAGGGAAATATTGGACAATCAAATTAATGACTGCCCAGGCTTCAGGATGTCTTTTTACACTATATAAAGGTGGAAATTTACATTGGAAACGTTTGGTTTAGCTGTTATAAAAGTTTGTTTTTTTAGTGCTGTAAATGCATTTTCAGCTCGCACTGTACACATTTGCTATGAGAGGCATTATCTCATAAGGGAAATATTGGACAATCAAATTAATGACTGCCCAGGCTTCAGGATGTCTTTTTACACTATATAAAGGTGGAAATTTACATTGGAAACGTTTACTTTAGCTGTTAATGAAGTTTCGTTTATTTAGTGCTGAAAATTCATTGTCTGCTGGCGCTGTACACTTTTTCTAAGTGTTGCAATATCTCATGAAGGAAATACTGGACAATCAAATTAATGACTTTCCAGGCTTCAGGATGCCTTTCTACACTATATAAAGGTGGAAATTTACATTGGAAACGTTTGGTTTAGCTGTTATAAAAGTTTGGTTTTTTAGTGCTGTAAATGCATTTTCAGCTCGCACTGTACACATTTGCTATGTGAGGCATTATCTCATAAGGGAAATACTGGACAATCAAATTAATGACTTCCCAGGCTTCAGGATGCCTTTTTACACTCTATAAATGTGGAAATTTACATTGGAAACGTTTGGTTTAGCTGTTAATGAAGTTTCGTTTTTTTAGTGCTGAAAATTCATTGTCTGCTGGCGCTGTACACTTTTTCTAAGTGTTGCAATATCTCATGAAGGAAATACTGGACAATCAAATTAATGACTTTCCAGGCTTCAGGATGCCTTTCTACACTATATAAAGGTGGAAATTTACATTGGAAACGTTTGGTTTAGCTGTTATAAAAGTTTGGTTTTTTAGTGCTGTAAATGCATTTTCAGCTCGCGCTGTACACATTTGCTATGAGAGGCATTATCTCATAAGGGAAATATTGGACAATCAAATTAATGACTGCCCAGGCTTCAGGATGTCTTTTTACACTATATAAAGGTGGAAATTTACATTGGAAACGTTTGGTTTAGCTGTTATAAAAGTTTGTTTTTTTAGTGCTGTAAATGCATTTTCAGCTCGCACTGTACACATTTGCTATGAGAGGCATTATCTCATAAGGGAAATATAGGACAATCAAATTAATGACTGCCCAGGCTTCAGGATGTCTTTTTACACTATATAAAGGTGGAAATTTACATTGGAAACGTTTGGTTTAGCTGTTATAAAAGTTTGTTTTTTTAGTGCTGTAAATGCATTTTCAGCTCGCACTGTACACATTTGCTATGAGAGGCATTATCTCATAAGGGAAATATTGGACAATCAAATTAATGACTGCCCAGGCTTCAGGATGTCTTTTTACACTATATAAAGGTGGAAATTTACATTTGAAACGTTTGGTTTAGCTGTTATAAAAGTTTGGTTTTTTAGTGCTGAAAATGCATTTTCAGCTCGCGCTGTACACATTTGCTATGAGAGGCATTATCTCATAAGGGAAATATTGGACAATCAAATTAATGACTGCCCAGGCTTCAGGATGTCTTTTTACACTATATAAAGGTGGAAATTTACATTGGAAACGTTTGGTTTAGCTGTTATAAAAGTTTGGTTTTTTAGTGCTGTAAATGCATTTTCAGCTCGCGCTGTACACATTTGCTATGAGAGGCATTATCTCATAAGGGAAATATTGGACAATCAAATTAATGACTGCCCAGGCTTCAGGATGTCTTTTTACACTATATAAAGGTGGAAATTTACATTGGAAACGTTTGGTTTAGCTGTTATAAAAGTTTGTTTTTTTAGTGCTGTAAATGCATTTTCAGCTCGCACTGTACACATTTGCTATGAGAGGCATTATCTCATAAGGGAAATATAGGACAATCAAATTAATGACTGCCCAGGCTTCAGGATGTCTTTTTACACTATATAAAGGTGGAAATTTACATTGGAAACGTTTGGTTTAGCTGTTATAAAAGTTTGTTTTTTTAGTGCTGTAAATGCATTTTCAGCTCGCACTGTACACATTTGCTATGAGAGGCATTATCTCATAAGGGAAATATTGGACAATCAAATTAATGACTGCCCAGGCTTCAGGATGTCTTTTTACACTATATAAAGGTGGAAATTTACATTTGAAACGTTTGGTTTAGCTGTTATAAAAGTTTGGTTTTTTAGTGCTGAAAATGCATTTTCAGCTCGCGCTGTACACATTTGCTATGAGAGGCATTATCTCATAAGGGAAATATTGGACAATCAAATTAATGACTGCCCAGGCTTCAGGATGTCTTTTTACACTATATAAAGGTGGAAATTTACATTGGAAACGTTTGGTTTAGCTGTTATAAAAGTTTGGTTTTTTAGTGCTGTAAATGCATTTTCAGCTCGCGCTGTACACATTTGCTATGAGAGGCATTATCTCATAAGGGAAATATTGGACAATCAAATTAATGACTGCCCAGGCTTCAGGATGTCTTTTTACACTATATAAAGGTGGAAATTTACATTGGAAACGTTTGGTTTAGCTGTTATAAAAGTTTGGTTTTTTAGTGCTGAAAATGCATTTTCAGCTCGCACTGTACACATTTGCTATGTGAGGCATTATCTCATAAGGGAAATACTGGACAATCAAATTAATGACTTCCCAGGCTTCAGGATGCATTTTTACACTCTATAAATGTGGAAATTTACATTGGAAACGTTTGGTTTAGCTGTTATAAAAGTTTGTTTTTTTTAGTGCTGTAAATGCATTTTCAGCTCGCGCTGTACACATTTGCTATGTGAGGCATTATCTCATAAGGGAAATACTGGACAATCAAATTAATGACTGCCCAGGCTTCAGGATGTCTTTTTACACTATATAAAGGTGGAAATTTACATTGGAAACGTTTGGTTTAGCTGTTATAAAAGTTTGGTTTTTTAGTGCTGAAAATGCATTTTCAGCTCGCACTGTACACATTTGCTATGTGAGGCATTATCTCATAAGGGAAATACTGGACAATCAAATTAATGACTTCCCAGGCTTCAGGATGCCTTTTTACACTCTATAAATGTGGAAATTTACATTGGAAACGTTTGGTTTAGCTGTTAATGAAGTTTCGTTTTTTTAGTGCTGAAAATTCATTGTCTGCTGGCGCTGTACACTTTTTCTAAGTGTTGCAATATCTCATGAAGGAAATACTGGACAATCAAATTAATGACTTTCCAGGCTTCAGGATGCCTTTCTACACTATATAAAGGTGGAAATTTACATTGGAAACGTTTGGTTTAGCTGTTATAAAAGTTTGGTTTTTTAGTGCTGTAAATGCATTTTCAGCTCGCGCTGTACACATTTGCTATGAGAGGCATTATCTCATAAGGGAAATATTGGACAATCAAATTAATGACTGCCCAGGCTTCAGGATGTCTTTTTACACTATATAAAGGTGGAAATTTACATTGGAAACGTTTAGTTTAGCTGTTAATGAAGTTTCGTTTTTTTCGTGCTGGAAATTCATTGTCTGCTGGCGCTGTACACTTTTTCTAAGTGTTGCAATATCTCATGAAGGAAATACTGGACAATCAAATTAAAGACTTTCCAGGCTTCAGGATGCCTTTTTACACTATATAAAGGTGGAAATTTACATTGGAAACGTTTGGTTTAGCTGTTATAAAAGTTTGGTTTTTTAGTGCTGTAAATGCATTTTCAGCTCGCGCTGTACACATTTGCTATGAGAGGCATTATCTCATAAGGGAAATATTGGACAATCAAATTAATGACTGCCCAGGCTTCAGGATGTCTTTTTACACTATATAAAGGTGGAAATTTACATTGGAAACATTTAGTTTAGCTGTTAATGAAGTTTCGTTTTTTTAGTGCTGAAAATTCATTGTCTGCTGGCGCTGTACACTTTTTCTAAGTGTTGCAATATCTCATGAAGGAAATACTGGACAATCAAATTAATGACTTTCCAGGCTAGGATGCCTTTCTACACTATATAAAGGTGGAAATTTACATTGGAAACGTTTGGTTTAGCTGTTATAAAAGTTTGTTTTTTTAGTGCTGTAAATGCATTTTCAGCTCGCGCTGTACACATTTGCTATGAGAGGCATTATCTCATAAGGGAAATATTGGACAATCAAATTAATGACTGCCCAGGCTTCAGGATGTCTTTTTACACTATATAAAGGTGGAAATTTACATTGGAAACGTTTGGTTTAGCTGTTATAAAAGTTTGGTTTTTTAGTGCTGAAAATGCATTTTCAGCTCGCACTGTACACATTTGCTATGTGAGGCATTATCTCATAAGGGAAATACTGGACAATCAAATTAATGACTTCCCAGGCTTCAGGATGCCTTTTTACACTCTATAAATGTGGAAATTTACATTGGAAACGTTTGGTTTAGCTGTTAATGAAGTTTCGTTTTTTTAGTGCTGAAAATTCATTGTCTGCTGGCGCTGTACACTTTTTCTAAGTGTTGCAATATCTCATGAAGGAAATACTGGACAATCAAATTAATGACTTTCCAGGCTTCAGGATGCCTTTCTACACTATATAAAGGTGGAAATTTACATTGGAAACGTTTGGTTTAGCTGTTATAAAAGTTTGGTTTTTTAGTGCTGTAAATGCATTTTCAGCTCGCGCTGTACACATTTGCTATGAGAGGCATTATCTCATAAGGGAAATATTGGACAATCAAATTAATGACTGCCCAGGCTTCAGGATGTCTTTTTACACTATATAAAGGTGGAAATTTACATTGGAAACGTTTAGTTTAGCTGTTAATGAAGTTTCGTTTTTTTCGTGCTGGAAATTCATTGTCTGCTGGCGCTGTACACTTTTTCTAAGTGTTGCAATATCTCATGAAGGAAATACTGGACAATCAAATTAAAGACTTTCCAGGCTTCAGGATGCCTTTTTACACTATATAAAGGTAGAAATTTACATTGGAAACGTTTGGTTTAGCTGTTATAAAAGTTTGGTTTTTTAGTGCTGTAAATGCATTTTCAGCTCGCGCTGTACACATTTGCTATGAGAGGCATTATCTCATAAGGGAAATATTGGACAATCAAATTAATGACTGCCCAGGCTTCAGGATGTCTTTTTACACTATATAAAGGTGGAAATTTACATTGGAAACATTTAGTTTAGCTGTTAATGAAGTTTCGTTTTTTTAGTGCTGAAAATTCATTGTCTGCTGGCGCTGTACACTTTTTCTAAGTGTTGCAATATCTCATGAAGGAAATACTGGACAATCAAATTAATGACTTTCCAGGCTTCAGGATGCCTTTCTACACTATATAAAGGTGGAAATTTACATTGGAAACGTTTGGTTTAGCTGTTATAAAAGTTTGTTTTTTTAGTGCTGTAAATGCATTTTCAGCTCGCGCTGTACACATTTGCTATGAGAGGCATTATCTCATAAGGGAAATATTGGACAATCAAATTAATGACTGCCCAGGCTTCAGGATGTCTTTTTACACTATATAAAGGTGGAAATTTACATTGGAAACGTTTGGTTTAGCTGTTATAAAAGTTTGGTTTTTTAGTGCTGTAAATGCATTTTCAGCTCGCGCTGTACACATTTGCTATGAGAGGCATTATCTCATAAGGGAAATATTGGACAATCAAATTAATGACTGCCCAGGCTTCAGGATGTCTTTTTACACTATATAAAGGTGGAAATTTACATTGGAAACGTTTGGTTTAGCTGTTATAAAAGTTTGGTTTTTTAGTGCTGAAAATGCATTTTCAGCTCGCACTGTACACATTTGCTATGTGAGGCATTATCTCATAAGGGAAATACTGGACAATCAAATTAATGACTTCCCAGGCTTCAGGATGCATTTTTACACTCTATAAATGTGGAAATTTACATTGGAAACGTTTGGTTTAGCTGTTATAAAAGTTTTTTTTTTTTAGTGCTGTAAATGCATTTTCAACTCGCGCTGTACACATTTGCTATGTGAGGCATTATCTCATAAGGGAAATACTGGACAATCAAATTAATGACTGCCCAGGCTTCAGGATGTCTTTTTACACTATATAAAGGTGGAAATTTACATTGGAAACGTTTGGTTTAGCTGTTATAAAAGTTTGGTTTTTTAGTGCTGAAAATGCATTTTCAGCTCGCACTGTACACATTTGCTATGTGAGGCATTATCTCATAAGGGAAATACTGGACAATCAAATTAATGACTTCCCAGGCTTCAGGATGCCTTTTTACACTCTATAAATGTGGAAATTTACATTGGAAACGTTTGGTTTAGCTGTTAATGAAGTTTCGTTTTTTTAGTGCTGAAAATTCATTGTCTGCTGGCGCTGTACACTTTTTCTAAGTGTTGCAATATCTCATGAAGGAAATACTGGACAATCAAATTAATGACTTTCCAGGCTTCAGGATGCCTTTCTACACTATATAAAGGTGGAAATTTACATTGGAAACGTTTGGTTTAGCTGTTATAAAAGTTTGGTTTTTTAGTGCTGTAAATGCATTTTCAGCTCGCGCTGTACACATTTGCTATGAGAGGTATTATCTCATAAGGGAAATATTGGACAATCAAATTAATGACTGCCCAGGCTTCAGGATGTCTTTTTACACTATATAAAGGTGGAAATTTACATTGGAAACGTTTAGTTTAGCTGTTAATGAAGTTTCGTTTTTTTCGTGCTGGAAATTCATTGTCTGCTGGCGCTGTACACTTTTTCTAAGTGTTGCAATATCTCATGAAGGAAATACTGGACAATCAAATTAAAGACTTTCCAGGCTTCAGGATGCCTTTTTACACTATATAAAGGTGGAAATTTACATTGGAAACGTTTGGTTTAGCTGTTATAAAAGTTTGGTTTTTTAGTGCTGTAAATGCATTTTCAGCTCGCGCTGTACACATTTGCTATGAGAGGCATTATCTCATAAGGGAAATATTGGACAATCAAATTAATGACTGCCCAGGCTTCAGGATGTCTTTTTACACTATATAAAGGTGGAAATTTACATTGGAAACATTTAGTTTAGCTGTTAATGAAGTTTCGTTTTTTTAGTGCTGAAAATTCATTGTCTGCTGGCGCTGTACACTTTTTCTAAGTGTTGCAATATCTCATGAAGGAAATACTGGACAATCAAATTAATGACTTTCCAGGCTTCAGGATGCCTTTCTACACTATATAAAGGTGGAAATTTACATTGGAAACGTTTGGTTTAGCTGTTATAAAAGTTTGTTTTTTTAGTGCTGTAAATGCATTTTCAGCTCGCGCTGTACACATTTGCTATGAGAGGCATTATCTCATAAGGGAAATATTGGACAATCAAATTAATGACTGCCCAGGCTTCAGGATGTCTTTTTACACTATATAAAGGTGGAAATTTACATTGGAAACGTTTGGTTTAGCTGTTATAAAAGTTTGGTTTTTTAGTGCTGTAAATGCATTTTCAGCTCGCGCTGTACACATTTGCTATGAGAGGCATTATCTCATAAGGGAAATATTGGACAATCAAATTAATGGCTGCCCGGGCTTCAGGATGTCTTTTTACACTATATAAAGGTGGAAATTTACATTGGAAACGTTTAGTTTAGCTGTTAATGAAGTTTCGTTTTTTTAGTGCTGAAAATTCATTGTCTGCTGGCGCTGTACACTTTTTCTAAATGTTGCAATATCTCATGAAGGAAATACTGGACAATCAAATTAATGACTTTCCAGGCTTCAGGATGCCTTTCTACACTATATAAAGGTGGAAATTTACATTGGAAACGTTTGGTTTAGCTGTTATAAAAGTTTGGTTTTTTAGTGCTGTAAATGCATTTTCAGCTCGCGCTGTACACATTTGCTATGAGAGGCATTATCTCATAAGGGAAATATTGGACAATCAAATTAATGACTGCCCAGGCTTCAGGATGTCTTTTTACACTATATAAAGGAGGAAATTTACATTGGAAACGTTTGGTTTAGGTGTTATAAAAGTTTGGTTTTTTAGTGCTGAAAATGCATTTTCATCTCGCGCTGTACACATTTGCAATGAGAGGCATTATCTCATAAGGGAAATACTGGACAATCAAATTAATGACTTCCCAGGCTTCAGGATGCCTTTTTACACTCTATAAATGTGGAAATTTACATTGGAAACGTTTGGTTTAGCTGTTAATGAAGTTTCGTTTTTTTTAGTGCTGAAAATTCATTGTCTGCTGGCGCTGTACACTTTTTCTAAGTGTTGCAATATCTCATGAAGGAAATACTGGACAATCAAATTAATGACTTTCCAGGCTTCAGGATGCCTTTCTACACTATATAAAGGTGGAAATTTACATTGGAAACGTTTGGTTTAGCTGTTATAAAAGTTTGGTTTTTTAGTGCTGTAAATGCATTTTCAGCTCGCGCTGTACACATTTGCTATGAGAGGTATTATCTCATAAGGGAAATATTGGACAATCAAATTAATGACTGCCCAGGCTTCAGGATGTCTTTTTACACTATATAAAGGTGGAAATTTACATTGGAAACGTTTAGTTTAGCTGTTAATGAAGTTTCGTTTTTTTCGTGCTGGAAATTCATTGTCTGCTGGCGCTGTACACTTTTTCTAAGTGTTGCAATATCTCATGAAGGAAATACTGGACAATCAAATTAAAGACTTTCCAGGCTTCAGGATGCCTTTTTACACTATATAAAGGTGGAAATTTACATTGGAAACGTTTGGTTTAGCTGTTATAAAAGTTTGGTTTTTTAGTGCTGTAAATGCATTTTCAGCTCGCGCTGTACACATTTGCTATGAGAGGCATTATCTCATAAGGGAAATATTGGACAATCAAATTAATGACTGCCCAGGCTTCAGGATGTCTTTTTACACTATATAAAGGTGGAAATTTACATTGGAAACATTTAGTTTAGCTGTTAATGAAGTTTCGTTTTTTTAGTGCTGAAAATTCATTGTCTGCTGGCGCTGTACACTTTTTCTAAGTGTTGCAATATCTCATGAAGGAAATACTGGACAATCAAATTAATGACTTTCCAGGCTTCAGGATGCCTTTCTACACTATATAAAGGTGGAAATTTACATTGGAAACGTTTGGTTTAGCTGTTATAAAAGTTTGTTTTTTTAGTGCTGTAAATGCATTTTCAGCTCGCGCTGTACACATTTGCTATGAGAGGCATTATCTCATAAGGGAAATATTGGACAATCAAATTAATGACTGCCCAGGCTTCAGGATGTCTTTTTACACTATATAAAGGTGGAAATTTACATTGGAAACGTTTGGTTTAGCTGTTATAAAAGTTTGGTTTTTTAGTGCTGTAAATGCATTTTCAGCTCGCGCTGTACACATTTGCTATGAGAGGCATTATCTCATAAGGGAAATATTGGACAATCAAATTAATGGCTGCCCGGGCTTCAGGATGTCTTTTTACACTATATAAAGGTGGAAATTTACATTGGAAACGTTTAGTTTAGCTGTTAATGAAGTTTCGTTTTTTTAGTGCTGAAAATTCATTGTCTGCTGGCGCTGTACACTTTTTCTAAATGTTGCAATATCTCATGAAGGAAATACTGGACAATCAAATTAATGACTTTCCAGGCTTCAGGATGCCTTTCTACACTATATAAAGGTGGAAATTTACATTGGAAACGTTTGGTTTAGCTGTTATAAAAGTTTGTTTTTTTAGTGCTGTAAATGCATTTTCAGCTCGCGCTGTACACATTTGCTATGAGAGGCATTATCTCATAAGGGAAATATTGGACAATCAAATTAATGACTGCCCAGGCTTCAGGATGTCTTTTTACACTATATAAAGGAGGAAATTTACATTGGAAACGTTTGGTTTAGGTGTTATAAAAGTTTGGTTTTTTTAGTGCTGAAAATGCATTTTCATCTCGCGCTGTACACATTTGCAATGAGAGGCATTATCTCATAAGGGAAATACTGGACAATCAAATTAATGACTTCCCAGGCTTCAGGATGCCTTTTTACACTCTATAAATGTGGAAATTTACATTGGAAACGTTTGGTTTAGCTGTTAATGAAGTTTCGTTTTTTTTAGTGCTGAAAATTCATTGTCTGCTGGCGCTGTACACTTTTTCTAAGTGTTGCAATATCTCATGAAGGAAATACTGGACAATCAAATTAATGACTTTCCAGGCTTCAGGATGCCTTTCTACACTATATAAAGGTGGAAATTTACATTGGAAACGTTTGGTTTAGCTGTTATAAAAGTTTGGTTTTTTAGTGCTGTAAATGCATTTTCAGCTCGCGCTGTACACATTTGCTATGAGAGGCATTATCTCATAAGGGAAATATTGGACAATCAAATTAATGACTGCCCAGGCTTCAGGATGTCTTTTTACACTATATAAAGGTGGAAATTTACATTTGAAACGTTTGGTTTAGCTGTTATAAAAGTTTGGTTTTTTAGTGCTGAAAATGCATTTTCAGCTCGCGCTGTACACATTTGCTATGAGAGGCATTATCTCATAAGGGAAATATTGGACAATCAAATTAATGACTGCCCAGGCTTCAGGATGTCTTTTTACACTATATAAAGGTGGAAATTTACATTGGAAACGTTTGGTTTAGCTGTTATAAAAGTTTGGTTTTTTAGTGCTGTAAATGCATTTTCAGCTCGCGCTGTACACATTTGCTATGAGAGGCATTATCTCATAAGGGAAATATTGGACAATCAAATTAATGACTGCCCAGGCTTCAGGATGTCTTTTTACACTATATAAAGGTGGAAATTTACATTGGAAACGTTTGGTTTAGGTGTTATATAAGTTTGTTTTTTTAGTGCTGAAAATGCATTTTCAGCTCGCACTGTACACATTTGCTATGTGAGGCATTATCTCATAAGGGAAATACTGGACAATCAAATTAATGACTTTCCAGGCTTCAGGATGCCTTTCTACACTATATAAAGGTGGAAATTTACATTGGAAACGTTTGGTTTAGCTGTTATAAAAGTTTGGTTTTTTAGTGCTGTAAATGCATTTTCAGCTCGCACTGTACACATTTGCTATGTGAGGCATTATCTCATAAGGGAAATACTGGACAATCAAATTAATGACTTCCCAGGCTTCAGGATGCCTTTTTACACTCTATAAATGTGGAAATTTACATTGGAAACGTTTGGTTTAGCTGTTAATGAAGTTTCGTTTTTTTAGTGCTGAAAATTCATTGTCTGCTGGCGCTGTACACTTTTTCTAAGTGTTGCAATATCTCATGAAGGAAATACTGGACAATCAAATTAATGACTTTCCAGGCTTCAGGATGCCTTTCTACACTATATAAAGGTGGAAATTTACATTGGAAACGTTTGGTTTAGCTGTTATAAAAGTTTGGTTTTTTAGTGCTGTAAATGCATTTTCAGCTCGCGCTGTACACATTTGCTATGAGAGGCATTATCTCATAAGGGAAATATTGGACAATCAAATTAATGACTGCCCAGGCTTCAGGATGTCTTTTTACACTATATAAAGGTGGAAATTTACATTGGAAACGTTTGGTTTAGCTGTTATAAAAGTTTGTTTTTTTAGTGCTGTAAATGCATTTTCAGCTCGCGCTGTACACATTTGCTATGAGAGGCATTATCTCATAAGGGAAATATTGGACAATCAAATTAATGACTGCCCAGGCTTCAGGATGTCTTTTTACACTATATAAAGGTGGAAATTTACATTGGAAACGTTTAGTTTAGCTGTTAATGAAGTTTCGTTTTTTTAGTGCTGGAAATTCATTGTCTGCTGGCGCTGTACACTTTTTCTAAGTGTTGCAATATCTCATGAAGGAAATACTGGACAATCAAATTAATGACTTTCCAGGCTTCAGGATGCCTTTCTACACTATATAAAGGTGGAAATTTACATTGGAAACGTTTGGTTTAGCTGTTATAAAAGTTTGTTTTTTTAGTGCTGTAAATGCATTTTCAGCTCGCACTGTACACATTTGCTATGTGAGGCATTATCTCATAAGGGAAATACTGGACAATCAAATTAATGACTTCCCAGGCTTCAGGATGCCTTTTTACACTCTATAAATGTGGAAATTTACATTGGAAACGTTTGGTTTAGCTGTTAATGAAGTTTCGTTTTTTTAGTGCTGAAAATTCATTGTCTGCTGGCGCTGTACACTTTTTCTAAGTGTTGCAATATCTCATGAAGGAAATACTGGACAATCAAATTAATAACTTTCCAGGCTTCAGGATGCCTTTCTACACTATATAAAGGTGGAAATTTACATTGGAAACGTTTGGTTTAGCTGTTATAAAAGTTTGGTTTTTTAGTGCTGTAAATGCATTTTCAGCTCGCGCTGTACACATTTGCTATGAGAGGCATTATCTCATAAGGGAAATATTGGACAATCAAATTAATGACTTCCCAGGCTTCAGGATGTCTTTTTACACTATATAAAGGTGGAAATTTACATTGGAAACGTTTGGTTTAGCTGTTATAAAAGTTTGTTTTTTTAGTGCTGTAAATGCATTTTCAGCTCGCACTGTACACATTTGCTATGAGAGGCATTATCTCATAAGGGAAATATAGGACAATCAAATTAATGACTGCCCAGGCTTCAGGATGTCTTTTTACACTATATAAAGGTGGAAATTTACATTGGAAACGTTTGGTTTAGCTGTTATAAAAGTTTGTTTTTTTTAGTGCTGTAAATGCATTTTCAGCTCGCACTGTACACATTTGCTATGAGAGGCATTATCTCATAAGGGAAATATTGGACAATCAAATTAATGACTGCCCAGGCTTCAGGATGTCTTTTTACACTATATAAAGGTGGAAATTTACATTTGAAACGTTTGGTTTAGCTGTTATAAAAGTTTGGTTTTTTAGTGCTGAAAATGCATTTTCAGCTCGCGCTGTACACATTTGCTATGAGAGGCATTATCTCATAAGGGAAATATTGGACAATCAAATTAATGACTGCCCAGGCTTCAGGATGTCTTTTTACACTATATAAAGGTGGAAATTTACATTGGAAACGTTTGGTTTAGCTGTTATAAAAGTTTGGTTTTTTAGTGCTGTAAATGCATTTTCAGCTCGCGCTGTACACATTTGCTATGAGAGGCATTATCTCATAAGGGAAATATTGGACAATCAAATTAATGACTGCCCAGGCTTCAGGATGTCTTTTTACACTATATAAAGGTGGAAATTTACATTGGAAACGTTTGGTTTAGGTGTTATATAAGTTTGTTTTTTTAGTGCTGAAAATGCATTTTCAGCTCGCACTGTACACATTTGCTATGTGAGGCATTATCTCATAAGGGAAATACTGGACAATCAAATTAATGACTTTCCAGGCTTCAGGATGCCTTTCTACACTATATAAAGGTGGAAATTTACATTGGAAACGTTTGGTTTAGCTGTTATAAAAGTTTGGTTTTTTAGTGCTGTAAATGCATTTTCAGCTCGCACTGTACACATTTGCTATGTGAGGCATTATCTCATAAGGGAAATACTGGACAATCAAATTAATGACTTCCCAGGCTTCAGGATGCCTTTTTACACTCTATAAATGTGGAAATTTACATTGGAAACGTTTGGTTTAGCTGTTAATGAAGTTTCGTTTTTTTAGTGCTGAAAATTCATTGTCTGCTGGCGCTGTACACTTTTTCTAAGTGTTGCAATATCTCATGAAGGAAATACTGGACAATCAAATTAATGACTTTCCAGGCTTCAGGATGCCTTTCTACACTATATAAAGGTGGAAATTTACATTGGAAACGTTTGGTTTAGCTGTTATAAAAGTTTGGTTTTTTAGTGCTGTAAATGCATTTTCAGCTCGCGCTGTACACATTTGCTATGAGAGGCATTATCTCATAAGGGAAATATTGGACAATCAAATTAATGACTGCCCAGGCTTCAGGATGTCTTTTTACACTATATAAAGGTGGAAATTTACATTGGAAACGTTTGGTTTAGCTGTTATAAAAGTTTGGTTTTTTAGTGCTGTAAATGCATTTTCAGCTCGCGCTGTACACATTTGCTATGAGAGGCATTATCTCATAAGGGAAATATTGGACAATCAAATTAATGACTGCCCAGGCTTCAGGATGTCTTTTTACACTATATAAAGGTGGAAATTTACATTGGAAACGTTTGGTTTAGGTGTTATATAAGTTTGTTTTTTTAGTGCTGAAAATGCATTTTCAGCTCGCACTGTACACATTTGCTATGTGAGGCATTATCTCATAAGGGAAATACTGGACAATCAAATTAATGACTTTCCAGGCTTCAGGATGCCTTTCTACACTATATAAAGGTGGAAATTTACATTGGAAACGTTTGGTTTAGCTGTTATAAAAGTTTGGTTTTTTAGTGCTGTAAATGCATTTTCAGCTCGCACTGTACACATTTGCTATGTGAGGCATTATCTCATAAGGGAAATACTGGACAATCAAATTAATGACTTCCCAGGCTTCAGGATGCCTTTTTACACTCTATAAATGTGGAAATTTACATTGGAAACGTTTGGTTTAGCTGTTAATGAAGTTTCGTTTTTTTAGTGCTGAAAATTCATTGTCTGCTGGCGCTGTACACTTTTTCTAAGTGTTGCAATATCTCATGAAGGAAATACTGGACAATCAAATTAATGACTTTCCAGGCTTCAGGATGCCTTTCTACACTATATAAAGGTGGAAATTTACATTGGAAACGTTTGGTTTAGCTGTTATAAAAGTTTGGTTTTTTAGTGCTGTAAATGCATTTTCAGCTCGCGCTGTACACATTTGCTATGAGAGGCATTATCACATAAGGGAAATATTGGACAATCAAATTAATGACTGCCCAGGCTTCAGGATGTCTTTTTACACTATATAAAGGTGGAAATTTACATTGGAAACGTTTGGTTTAGCTGTTATAAAAGTTTGTTTTTTTAGTGCTGTAAATGCATTTTCAGCTCGCACTGTACACATTTGCTAAGAGAGGCATTATCTCATAAGGGAAATATTGGACAATCAAATTAATGACTGCCCAGGCTTCAGGATGTCTTTTTACACTATATAAAGGTGGAAATTTACATTGGAAACGTTTGGTTTAGCTGTTATAAAAGTTTGTTTTTTTAGTGCTGTAAATGCATTTTCAGCTCGCACTGTACACATTTGCTATGAGAGGCATTATCTCATAAGGGAAATATTGGACAATCAAATTAATGACTGCCCAGGCTTCAGGATGTCTTTTTACACTATATAAAGGTGGAAATTTACATTTGAAACGTTTGGTTTAGCTGTTATAAAAGTTTGGTTTTTTAGTGCTGAAAATGCATTTTCAGCTCGCGCTGTACACATTTGCTATGTGAGGCATTATCTCATAAGGGAAATACTGGACAATCAAATTAATGACTTCCCAGGCTTCAGGATGCCTTTTTACACTCTATAAATGTGGAAATTTACATTGGAAACGTTTGGTTTAGCTGTTAATGAAGTTTCGTTTTTTTTAGTGCTGAAAATTCATTGTCTGCTGGCGCTGTACACTTTTTCTAAGTGTTGCAATATCTCATGAAGGAAATACTGGACAATCAAATTAATGACTTTCCAGGCTTCAGGATGCCTTTCTACACTATATAAAGGTGGAAATTTACATTGGAAACGTTTGGTTTAGCTGTTATAAAAGTTTGGTTTTTTAGTGCTGTAAATGCATTTTCAGCTCGCGCTGTACACATTTGCTATGAGAGGCATTATCTCATAAGGGAAATATTGGACAATCAAATTAATGACTGCCCAGGCTTCAGGATGTCTTTTTACACTATATAAAGGTGGAAATTTACATTGGAAACGTTTGGTTTAGCTGTTATAAAAGTTTGTTTTTTTAGTGCTGTAAATGCATTTTCAGCTCGCACTGTACACATTTGCTATGAGAGGCATTATCTCATAAGGGAAATATTGGACAATCAAATTTATGACTGCCCAGGCTTCAGGATGTCTTTTTACACTATATAAAGGTGGAAATTTACATTGGAAACGTTTACTTTAGCTGTTAATGAAGTTTCGTTTATTTAGTGCTGAAAATTCATTGTCTGCTGGCGCTGTACACTTTTTCTAAGTGTTGCAATATCTCATGAAGGAAATACTGGACAATCAAATTAATGACTTTCCAGGCTTCAGGATGCCTTTCTACACTATATAAAGGTGGAAATTTACATTGGAAACGTTTGGTTTAGCTGTTATAAAAGTTTGTTTTTTTAGTGCTGTAAATGCATTTTCAGCTCGCACTGTACACATTTGCTATGTGAGGCATTATCTCATAAGGGAAATACTGGACAATCAAATTAATGACTTCCCAGGCTTCAGGATGCCTTTTTACACTCTATAAATGTGGAAATTTACATTGGAAACGTTTGGTTTAGCTGTTAATGAAGTTTCGTTTTTTTAGTGCTGAAAATTCATTGTCTGCTGGCGCTGTACACTTTTTCTAAGTGTTGCAATATCTCATGAAGGAAATACTGGACAATCAAATTAATAACTTTCCAGGCTTCAGGATGCCTTTCTACACTATATAAAGGTGGAAATTTACATTGGAAACGTTTGGTTTAGCTGTTATAAAAGTTTGGTTTTTTAGTGCTGTAAATGCATTTTCAGCTCGCGCTGTACACATTTGCTATGAGAGGCATTATCTCATAAGGGAAATATTGGACAATCAAATTAATGACTTCCCAGGCTTCAGGATGTCTTTTTACACTATATAAAGGTGGAAATTTACATTGGAAACGTTTGGTTTAGCTGTTATAAAAGTTTGTTTTTTTAGTGCTGTAAATGCATTTTCAGCTCGCACTGTACACATTTGCTATGAGAGGCATTATCTCATAAGGGAAATATAGGACAATCAAATTAATGACTGCCCAGGCTTCAGGATGTCTTTTTACACTATATAAAGGTGGAAATTTACATTGGAAACGTTTGGTTTAGCTGTTATAAAAGTTTGTTTTTTTAGTGCTGTAAATGCATTTTCAGCTCGCACTGTACACATTTGCTATGAGAGGCATTATCTCATAAGGGAAATATTGGACAATCAAATTAATGACTGCCCAGGCTTCAGGATGTCTTTTTACACTATATAAAGGTGGAAATTTACATTTGAAACGTTTGGTTTAGCTGTTATAAAAGTTTGGTTTTTTAGTGCTGAAAATGCATTTTCAGCTCGCGCTGTACACATTTGCTATGAGAGGCATTATCTCATAAGGGAAATATTGGACAATCAAATTAATGACTGCCCAGGCTTCAGGGTGTCTTTTTACACTATATAAAGGTGGAAATTTACATTGGAAACGTTTGGTTTAGCTGTTATAAAAGTTTGGTTTTTTAGTGCTGTAAATGCATTTTCAGCTCGCGCTGTACACATTTGCGATGAGAGGCATTATCTCATAAGGGAAATATTGGACAATCAAATTAATGACTGCCCAGGCTTCAGGATGTCTTTTTACACTATATAAAGGTGGAAATTTACATTGGAAACGTTTGGTTTAGGTGTTATATAAGTTTGTTTTTTTAGTGCTGAAAATGCATTTTCAGCTCGCACTGTACACATTTGCTATGTGAGGCATTATCTCATAAGGGAAATACTGGACAATCAAATTAATGACTTTCCAGGCTTCAGGATGCCTTTCTACACTATATAAAGGTGGAAATTTACATTGGAAACGTTTGGTTTAGCTGTTATAAAAGTTTGGTTTTTTAGTGCTGTAAATGCATTTTCAGCTCGCACTGTACACATTTGCTATGTGAGGCATTATCTCATAAGGGAAATACTGGACAATCAAATTAATGACTTCCCAGGCTTCAGGATGCCTTTTTACACTCTATAAATGTGGAAATTTACATTGGAAACGTTTGGTTTAGCTGTTAATGAAGTTTCGTTTTTTTAGTGCTGAAAATTCATTGTCTGCTGGCGCTGTACACTTTTTCTAAGTGTTGCAATATCTCATGAAGGAAATACTGGACAATCAAATTAATGACTTTCCAGGCTTCAGGATGCCTTTCTACACTATATAAAGGTGGAAATTTACATTGGAAACGTTTGGTTTAGCTGTTATAAAAGTTTGGTTTTTTAGTGCTGTAAATGCATTTTCAGCTCGCGCTGTACACATTTGCTATGAGAGGCATTATCACATAAGGGAAATATTGGACAATCAAATTAATGACTGCCCAGGCTTCAGGATGTCTTTTTACACTATATAAAGGTGGAAATTTACATTGGAAACGTTTGGTTTAGCTGTTATAAAAGTTTGTTTTTTTAGTGCTGTAAATGCATTTTCAGCTCGCACTGTACACATTTGCTAAGAGAGGCATTATCTCATAAGGGAAATATTGGACAATCAAATTAATGACTGCCCAGGCTTCAGGATGTCTTTTTACACTATATAAAGGTGGAAATTTACATTGGAAACGTTTGGTTTAGCTGTTATAAAAGTTTGTTTTTTTAGTGCTGTAAATGCATTTTCAGCTCGCACTGTACACATTTGCTATGAGAGGCATTATCTCATAAGGGAAATATTGGACAATCAAATTAATGACTGCCCAGGCTTCAGGATGTCTTTTTACACTATATAAAGGTGGAAATTTACATTTGAAACGTTTGGTTTAGCTGTTATAAAAGTTTGGTTTTTTAGTGCTGAAAATGCATTTTCAGCTCGCGCTGTACACATTTGCTATGAGAGGCATTATCTCATAAGGGAAATATTGGACAATCAAATTAATGACTGCCCAGGCTTCAGGATGTCTTTTTACACTATATAAAGGTGGAAATTTACATTGGAAACGTTTGGTTTAGGTGTTATATAAGTTTGTTTTTTTAGTGCTGAAAATGCATTTTCAGCTCGCACTGTACACATTTGCTATGTGAGGCATTATCTCATAAGGGAAATACTGGACAATCAAATGAATGACTTTCCAGGCTTCAGGATGCCTTTCTACACTATATAAAGGTGGAAATTTACATTGGAAACGTTTGGTTTAGCTGTTATAAAAGTTTGGTTTTTTAGTGCTGTAAATGCATTTTCAGCTCGCACTGTACACATTTGCTATGTGAGGCATTATCTCATAAGGGAAATACTGGACAATCAAATTAATGACTTCCCAGGCTTCAGGATGCCTTTTTACACTCTATAAATGTGGAAATTTACATTGGAAACGTTTGGTTTAGCTGTTAATGAAGTTTCGTTTTTTTAGTGCTGAAAATTCATTGTCTGCTGGCGCTGTACACTTTTTCTAAGTGTTGCAATATCTCATGAAGGAAATACTGGACAATCAAATTAATGACTTTCCAGGCTTCAGGATGCCTTTCTACACTATATAAAGGTGGAAATTTACATTGGAAACGTTTGGTTTAGCTGTTATAAAAGTTTGGTTTTTTAGTGCTGTAAATGCATTTTCAGCTCGCGCTGTACACATTTGCTATGAGAGGCATTATCTCATAAGGGAAATATTGGACAATCAAATTAATGACTGCCCAGGCTTCAGGATGTCTTTTTACACTATATAAAGGTGGAAATTTACATTGGAAACGTTTGGTTTAGCTGTTATAAAAGTTTGTTTTTTTAGTGCTGTAAATGCATTTTCAGCTCGCACTGTACACATTTGCTAAGAGAGGCATTATCTCATAAGGGAAATATTGGACAATCAAATTAATGACTGCCCAGGCTTCAGGATGTCTTTTTACACTATATAAAGGTGGAAATTTACATTGGAAACGTTTGGTTTAGCTGTTATAAAAGTTTGTTTTTTTAGTGCTGTAAATGCATTTTCAGCTCGCACTGTACACATTTGCTATGAGAGGCATTATCTCATAAGGGAAATATTGGACAATCAAATTAATGACTGCCCAGGCTTCAGGATGTCTTTTTACACTATATAAAGGTGGAAATTTACATTTGAAACGTTTGGTTTAGCTGTTATAAAAGTTTGGTTTTTTAGTGCTGAAAATGCATTTTCAGCTCGCGCTGTACACATTTGCTATGAGAGGCATTATCTCATAAGGGAAATATTGGACAATCAAATTAATGACTGCCCAGGCTTCAGGATGTCTTTTTACACTATATAAAGGTGGAAATTTACATTGGAAACGTTTGGTTTAGCTGTTATAAAAGTTTGGTTTTTTAGTGCTGTAAATGCATTTTCAGCTCGCGCTGTACACATTTGCTATGAGAGGCATTATCTCATAAGGGAAATATTGGACAATCAAATTAATGACTGCCCAGGCTTCAGGATGTCTTTTTACACTATATAAAGGTGGAAATTTACATTGGAAACGTTTGGTTTAGGTGTTATATAAGTTTATTTTTTTAGTGCTGAAAATGCATTTTCAGCTCGCACTGTACACATTTGCTATGTGAGGCATTATCTCATAAGGGAAATACTGGACAATCAAATTAATGACTTCCCAGGCTTCAGGATGCCTTTTTACACTATATAAAGGTGGAAATTTACATTGGAAACGTTTGGTTTAGCTGTTATAAAAGTTTGGTTTTTTTAGTGCTGAAAATTCATTGTCTGCTGGCGCTGTACACTTTTTCTAAGTGTTGCAATATCTCATGAAGGAAATACTGGACAATCAAATTAATGACTTTCCAGGCTCCAGGATGCCTTTCTACACTATATAAAGGTGGAAATTTACATTGGAAACGTTTGGTTTTAGCTGTTATAAAAGTTTGGTTTTTTAGTGCTGTAAATGCATTTTCAGCTCGCGCTGTACACATTTGCTATGAGAGGCATTATCTCATAAGGGAAATATTGGACAATCATATTAATGACTGCCCAGGCTTCAGGATGTCTTTTTACACTATATAAAGGTGGAAATTTACATTGGAAACGTTTAGTTTAGCTGTTAAGGAAGTATCGTTTTTTTAGTGCTGAAAATTCATTGTCTACTGGCGCTGTACACTTTTTCTAAGTGTTGCAATATCTCATGAAGGAAATACTGGACAATCAAATTAATGACTTTCCAGGCTTCAGGATGCCTTTCTACACTATATAAAGGTGGAAATTTACATTGGAAACGTTTGGTTTAGCTGTTATAAAAGTTTGGTTTTTTAGTGCTGTAAATGCATTTTCAGCTCGCGCTGTACACATTTGCTATGAGAGGCATTATCTCATAAGGGAAATATTGGACAATCAAATTAATGACTGCCCAGGCTTCAGGATGTCTTTTTACACTATATAAAGGTGGAAATTTACATTGGAAACGTTTGGTTTAGCTGTTATAAAAGTTTGGTTTTTTAGTGCTGAAAATGCATTTTCAGCTCGCACTGTACACATTTGCTATGTGAGGCATTATCTCATAAGGGAAATACTGGACAATCAAATTAATGACTTCCCAGGCTTCAGGATGCATTTTTACACTCTATAAATGTGGAAATTTACATTGGAAACGTTTGGTTTAGCTGTTATAAAAGTTTGTTTTTTTAGTGCTGTAAATGCATTTTCAGCTCGCGCTGTACACATTTGCTATGTGAGGCATTATCTCATAAGGGAAATACTGGACAATCAAATTAATGACTGCCCAGGCTTCAGGATGTCTTTTTACACTATATAAAGGTGGAAATTTACATTGGAAACGTTTGGTTTAGCTGTTATAAAAGTTTGGTTTTTTAGTGCTGAAAATGCATTTTCAGCTCGCACTGTACACATTTGCTATGTGAGGCATTATCTCATAAGGGAAATACTGGACAATCAAATTAATGACTTCCCAGGCTTCAGGATGCCTTTTTACACTCTATAAATGTGGAAATTTACATTGGAAACGTTTGGTTTAGCTGTTAATGAAGTTTCGTTTTTTTAGTGCTGAAAATTCATTGTCTGCTGGCGCTGTACACTTTTTCTAAGTGTTGCAATATCTCATGAAGGAAATACTGGACAATCAAATTAATGACTTTCCAGGCTTCAGGATGCCTTTCTACACTATATAAAGGTGGAAATTTACATTGGAAACGTTTGGTTTAGCTGTTATAAAAGTTTGTTTTTTTAGTGCTGTAAATGCATTTTCAGCTCGCGCTGTACACATTTGCTATGAGAGGCATTATCTCATAAGGGAAATATTGGACAATCAAATTAATGACTGCCCAGGCTTCAGGATGTCTTTTTACACTATATAAAGGTGGAAATTTACATTGGAAACGTTTAGTTTAGCTGTTAATGAAGTTTCGTTTTTTTAGTGCTGGAAATTCATTGTCTGCTGGCGCTGTACACTTTTTCTAAGTGTTGCAATATCTCATGAAGGAAATACTGGACAATCAAATTAATGACTTTCCAGGCTTCAGGATGCCTTTCTACACTATATAAAGGTGGAAATTTACATTGGAAACGTTTGGTTTAGCTGTTATAAAAGTTTGTTTTTTTAGTGCTGTAAATGCATTTTCAGCTCGCGCTGTACACATTTGCTATGAGAGGCATTATCTCATAAGGGAAATATTGGACAATCAAATTAATGACTGCCCAGGCTTCAGGATGTCTTTTTACACTATATAAAGGTGGAAATTTACATTGGAAACGTTTAGTTTAGCTGTTAATGAAGTTTCGGTTTTTTAGTGCTGAAAATTCATTGTCTGCTGGCGCTGTACACTTTTTCTAAGTGTTGCAATATCTCATGAAGGAAATACTGGACAATCAAATTAATCACTTTCCAGGCTTCAGGATGCCTTTCTACACTATATAAAGGTGGAAATTTACATTGGAAACGTTTGGTTTAGCTGTTATAAAAGTTTGGTTTTTTAGTGCTGTAAATGCATTTTCAGCTCGCGCTGTACACATTTGCTATGTGAGGCATTATATCATAAGGGAAATACTGGACAATCAAATTAATGACTTCCCAGGCTTCAGGATGCCTTTTTACACTCTATAAATGTGGAAATTTACATTGGAAACGTTTGGTTTAGCTGTTATAAAAGTTTGGTTTTTTAGTGCTGTAAATGCATTTTCAGCTCGCGCTGTACACATTTGCTATGAGAGGCATTATCTCATAAGGGAAATATTGGACAATCAAATTAATGACTGCCCAGGCTTCAGGATGTCTTTTTACACTATATAAAGGTGGAAATTTACATTGGAAACGTTTGGTTTAGCTGTTATAAAAGTTTGTTTTTTTAGTGCTGTAAATGCATTTTCAGCTCGCGCTGTACACATTTGCTATGAGAGGCATTATCTCATAAGGGAAATATTGGACAATCAAATTAATGACTGCCCAGGCTTCAGGATGTCTTTTTACACTATATAAAGGTGGAAATTTACATTGGAAACGTTTAGTTTAGCTGTTAATGAAGTTTCGTTTTTTTAGTGCTGGAAATTCATTGTCTGCTGGCGCTGTACACTTTTTCTAAGTGTTGCAATATCTCATGAAGGAAATACTGGACAATCAAATTAATGACTTTCCAGGCTTCAGGATGCCTTTCTACACTATATAAAGGTGGAAATTTACATTGGAAACGTTTGGTTTAGCTGTTATAAAAGTTTGGTTTTTTAGTGCTGTAAATGCATTTTCAGCTCGCGCTGTACACATTTGCTATGAGAGGCATTATCTCATAAGGGAAATATTGGACAATCAAATTAATGACTGCCCAGGCTTCAGGATGTCTTTTTACACTATATAAAGGTGGAAATTTACATTGGAAACGTTTGGTTTAGCTGTTATAAAAGTTTGTTTTTTTAGTGCTGTAAATGCATTTTCAGCTCGCGCTGTACACATTTGCTATGAGAGGCATTATCTCATAAGGGAAATATTGGACAATCAAATTAATGACTGCCCAGGCTTCAGGATGTCTTTTTACACTATATAAAGGTGGAAATTTACATTGGAAACGTTTAGTTTAGCTGTTAATGAAGTTTCGTTTTTTTAGTGCTGGAAATTCATTGTCTGCTGGCGCTGTACACTTTTTCTAAGTGTTGCAATATCTCATGAAGGAAATACTGGACAATCAAATTAATGACTTTCCAGGCTTCAGGATGCCTTTCTACACTATATAAAGGTGGAAATTTACATTGGAAACGTTTGGTTTAGCTGTTATAAAAGTTTGGTTTTTTAGTGCTGTAAATGCATTTTCAGCTCGCGCTGTACACATTTGCTATGAGAGGCATTATCTCATAAGGGAAATATTGGACAATCAAATTAATGACTGCCCAGGCTTCAGGATGTCTTTTTACACTATATAAAGGTGGAAATTTACATTGGAAACGTTTGGTTTAGCTGTTATAAATGTTTGGTTTTTTAGTGCTGAAAATGCATTTTCAGCTCGCACTGTACACATTTGCTATGTGAGGCATTATCTCATAAGGGAAATACTGGACAATCAAATTAATGACTTCCCAGGCTTCAGGATGCATTTTTACACTCTATAAATGTGGAAATTTACATTGGAAACGTTTGGTTTAGCTGTTATAAAAGTTTGTTTTTTTAGTGCTGTAAATGCATTTTCAGCTCGCGCTGTACACATTTGCTATGTGAGGCATTATCTCATAAGGGAAATACTGGACAATCAAATTAATGACTGCCCAGGCTTCAGGATGTCTTTTTACACTATATAAAGGTGGAAATTTACATTGGAAACGTTTGGTTTAGCTGTTATAAAAGTTTGGTTTTTTAGTGCTGAAAATGCATTTTCAGCTCGCACTTTACACATTTGCTATGTGAGGCATTATCTCATAAGGGAAATACTGGACAATCAAATTAATGACTTCCCAGGCTTCAGGATGCCTTTTTACACTCTATAAATGTGGAAATTTACATTGGAAACGTTTGGTTTAGCTGTTAATGAAGTTTCGTTTTTTTAGTGCTGAAAATTCATTGTCTGCTGGCGCTGTACACTTTTTCTAAGTGTTGCAATATCTCATGAAGGAAATACTGGACAATCAAATTAATGACTTTCCAGGCTTCAGGATGCCTTTCTACACTATATAAAGGTGGAAATTTACATTGGAAACGTTTGGTTTAGCTGTTATAAAAGTTTGGTTTTTTAGTGCTGTAAATGCATTTTCAGCTCGCGCTGTACACATTTGCTATGAGAGGCATTATCTCATAAGGGAAATATTGGACAATCAAATTAATGACTGCCCAGGCTTCAGGATGTCTTTTTACACTATATAAAGGTGGAAATTTACATTGGAAACGTTTAGTTTAGCTGTTAATGAAGTTTCGTTTTTTTAGTGCTGGAAATTCATTGTCTGCTGGCGCTGTACACTTTTTCTAAGTTTTGCAATATCTCATGAAGGAAATACTGGACAATCAAATTAAAGACTTTCCAGGCTTCAGGATGCCTTTTTACACTATATAAAGGTGGAAATTTACATTGGAAACGTTTGGTTTAGCTGTTATAAAAGTTTGGTTTTTTAGTGCTGTAAATGCATTTTCAGCTCGCGCTGTACACATTTGCTATGAGAGGCATTATCTCATAAGGGAAATATTGGACAATCAAATTAATGACTGCCCAGGCTTCAGGATGTCTTTTTACACTATATAAAGGTGGAAATTTACATTGGAAACATTTAGTTTAGCTGTTAATGAAGTTTCGTTTTTTTAGTGCTGAAAATTCATTGTCTGCTGGCGCTGTACACTTTTTCTAAGTGTTGCAATATCTCATGAAGGAAATACTGGACAATCAAATTAATGACTTTCCAGGCTTCAGGATGCCTTTCTACACTATATAAAGGTGGAAATTTACATTGGAAACGTTTGGTTTAGCTGTTATAAAAGTTTGGTTTTTTAGTGCTGTAAATGCATTTTCAGCTCGCGCTGTACACATTTGCTATGTGAGGCATTATCTCATAAGGGAAATACTGGACAATCAAATTAATGACTTCCCAGGCTTCAGGATGCCTTTTTACACTCTATAAATGTGGAAATTTACATTGGAAACGTTTGGTTTAGCTGTTAATGAAGTTTCGTTTTTTTAGTGCTGAAAATTCATTGTCTGCTGGCGCTGTACACTTTTTCTAAGTGTTGCAATATCTCATGAAGGAAATACTGGACAATCAAATTAATGACTTTCCAGGCTTCAGGATGCCTTTCTACACTATATAAAGGTGGAAATTTACATTGGAAACGTTTGGTTTAGCTGTTATAAAAGTTTGTTTTTTTAGTGCTGTAAATGCATTTTCAGCTCGCGCTGTACACATTTGCTATGAGAGGCATTATCTCATAAGGGAAATATTGGACAATCAAATTAATGACTGCCCAGGCTTCAGGATGTCTTTTTACACTATATAAAGGTGGAAATTTACATTGGAAACGTTTAGTTTAGCTGTTAATGAAGTTTCGTTTTTTTAGTGCTGGAAATTCATTGTCTGCTGGCGCTGTACACTTTTTCTAAGTGTTGCAATATCTCATGAAGGAAATACTGGACAATCAAATTAATGACTTTCCAGGCTTCAGGATGCCTTTCTACACTATATAAAGGTGGAAATTTACATTGGAAACGTTTGGTTTAGCTGTTATAAAAGTTTGTTTTTTTAGTGCTGTAAATGCATTTTCAGCTCGCGCTGTACACATTTGCTATGAGAGGCATTATCTCATAAGGGAAATATTGGACAATCAAATTAATGACTGCCCAGGCTTCAGGATGTCTTTTTACACTATATAAAGGTGGAAATTTACATTGGAAACGTTTAGTTTAGCTGTTAATGAAGTTTCGGTTTTTTAGTGCTGAAAATTCATTGTCTGCTGGCGCTGTACACTTTTTCTAAGTGTTGCAATATCTCATGAAGGAAATACTGGACAATCAAATTAATCACTTTCCAGGCTTCAGGATGCCTTTCTACACTATATAAAGGTGGAAATTTACATTGGAAACGTTTGGTTTAGCTGTTATAAAAGTTTGGTTTTTTAGTGCTGTAAATGCATTTTCAGCTCGCGCTGTACACATTTGCTATGTGAGGCATTATATCATAAGGGAAATACTGGACAATCAAATTAATGACTTCCCAGGCTTCAGGATGCCTTTTTACACTCTATAAATGTGGAAATTTACATTGGAAACGTTTGGTTTAGCTGTTATAAAAGTTTGGTTTTTTAGTGCTGTAAATGCATTTTCAGCTCGCGCTGTACACATTTGCTATGAGAGGCATTATCTCATAAGGGAAATATTGGACAATCAAATTAATGACTGCCCAGGCTTCAGGATGTCTTTTTACACTATATAAAGGTGGAAATTTACATTGGAAACGTTTGGTTTAGCTGTTATAAAAGTTTGTTTTTTTAGTGCTGTAAATGCATTTTCAGCTCGCGCTGTACACATTTGCTATGAGAGGCATTATCTCATAAGGGAAATATTGGACAATCAAATTAATGACTGCCCAGGCTTCAGGATGTCTTTTTACACTATATAAAGGTGGAAATTTACATTGGAAACGTTTAGTTTAGCTGTTAATGAAGTTTCGTTTTTTTAGTGCTGGAAATTCATTGTCTGCTGGCGCTGTACACTTTTTCTAAGTGTTGCAATATCTCATGAAGGAAATACTGGACAATCAAATTAATGACTTTCCAGGCTTCAGGATGCCTTTCTACACTATATAAAGGTGGAAATTTACATTGGAAACGTTTGGTTTAGCTGTTATAAAAGTTTGGTTTTTTAGTGCTGTAAATGCATTTTCAGCTCGCGCTGTACACATTTGCTATGAGAGGCATTATCTCATAAGGGAAATATTGGACAATCAAATTAATGACTGCCCAGGCTTCAGGATGTCTTTTTACACTATATAAAGGTGGAAATTTACATTGGAAACGTTTGGTTTAGCTGTTATAAAAGTTTGTTTTTTTAGTGCTGTAAATGCATTTTCAGCTCGCGCTGTACACATTTGCTATGAGAGGCATTATCTCATAAGGGAAATATTGGACAATCAAATTAATGACTGCCCAGGCTTCAGGATGTCTTTTTACACTATATAAAGGTGGAAATTTACATTGGAAACGTTTAGTTTAGCTGTTAATGAAGTTTCGTTTTTTTAGTGCTGGAAATTCATTGTCTGCTGGCGCTGTACACTTTTTCTAAGTGTTGCAATATCTCATGAAGGAAATACTGGACAATCAAATTAATGACTTTCCAGGCTTCAGGATGCCTTTCTACACTATATAAAGGTGGAAATTTACATTGGAAACGTTTGGTTTAGCTGTTATAAAAGTTTGGTTTTTTAGTGCTGTAAATGCATTTTCAGCTCGCGCTGTACACATTTGCTATGAGAGGCATTATCTCATAAGGGAAATATTGGACAATCAAATTAATGACTGCCCAGGCTTCAGGATGTCTTTTTACACTATATAAAGGTGGAAATTTACATTGGAAACGTTTGGTTTAGCTGTTATAAATGTTTGGTTTTTTAGTGCTGAAAATGCATTTTCAGCTCGCACTGTACACATTTGCTATGTGAGGCATTATCTCATAAGGGAAATACTGGACAATCAAATTAATGACTTCCCAGGCTTCAGGATGCATTTTTACACTCTATAAATGTGGAAATTTACATTGGAAACGTTTGGTTTAGCTGTTATAAAAGTTTGTTTTTTTAGTGCTGTAAATGCATTTTCAGCTCGCGCTGTACACATTTGCTATGTGAGGCATTATCTCATAAGGGAAATACTGGACAATCAAATTAATGACTGCCCAGGCTTCAGGATGTCTTTTTACACTATATAAAGGTGGAAATTTACATTGGAAACGTTTGGTTTAGCTGTTATAAAAGTTTGGTTTTTTAGTGCTGAAAATGCATTTTCAGCTCGCACTTTACACATTTGCTATGTGAGGCATTATCTCATAAGGGAAATACTGGACAATCAAATTAATGACTTCCCAGGCTTCAGGATGCCTTTTTACACTCTATAAATGTGGAAATTTACATTGGAAACGTTTGGTTTAGCTGTTAATGAAGTTTCGTTTTTTTAGTGCTGAAAATTCATTGTCTGCTGGCGCTGTACACTTTTTCTAAGTGTTGCAATATCTCATGAAGGAAATACTGGACAATCAAATTAATGACTTTCCAGGCTTCAGGATGCCTTTCTACACTATATAAAGGTGGAAATTTACATTGGAAACGTTTGGTTTAGCTGTTATAAAAGTTTGGTTTTTTAGTGCTGTAAATGCATTTTCAGCTCGCGCTGTACACATTTGCTATGAGAGGCATTATCTCATAAGGGAAATATTGGACAATCAAATTAATGACTGCCCAGGCTTCAGGATGTCTTTTTACACTATATAAAGGTGGAAATTTACATTGGAAACGTTTAGTTTAGCTGTTAATGAAGTTTCGTTTTTTTAGTGCTGGAAATTCATTGTCTGCTGGCGCTGTACACTTTTTCTAAGTTTTGCAATATCTCATGAAGGAAATACTGGACAATCAAATTAAAGACTTTCCAGGCTTCAGGATGCCTTTTTACACTATATAAAGGTGGAAATTTACATTGGAAACGTTTGGTTTAGCTGTTATAAAAGTTTGGTTTTTTAGTGCTGTAAATGCATTTTCAGCTCGCGCTGTACACATTTGCTATGAGAGGCATTATCTCATAAGGGAAATATTGGACAATCAAATTAATGACTGCCCAGGCTTCAGGATGTCTTTTTACACTATATAAAGGTGGAAATTTACATTGGAAACATTTAGTTTAGCTGTTAATGAAGTTTCGTTTTTTTAGTGCTGAAAATTCATTGTCTGCTGGCGCTGTACACTTTTTCTAAGTGTTGCAATATCTCATGAAGGAAATACTGGACAATCAAATTAATGACTTTCCAGGCTTCAGGATGCCTTTCTACACTATATAAAGGTGGAAATTTACATTGGAAACGTTTGGTTTAGCTGTTATAAAAGTTTGTTTTTTTAGTGCTGTAAATGCATTTTCAGCTCGCGCTGTACACATTTGCTATGAGAGGCATTATCTCATAAGGGAAATATTGGACAATCAAATTAATGACTGCCCAGGCTTCAGGATGTCTTTTTACACTATATAAAGGTGGAAATTTACATTGGAAACGTTTGGTTTAGCTGTTATAAAAGTTTGGTTTTTTAGTGCTGTAAATGCATTTTCAGCTCGCGCTGTACACATTTGCTATGAGAGGCATTATCTCATAAGGGAAATATTGGACAATCAAATTAATGACTGCCCAGGCTTCAGGATGTCTTTTTACACTATATAAAGGTGGAAATTTACATTGGAAACGTTTGGTTTAGCTGTTATAAAAGTTTGGTTTTTTAGTGCTGAAAATGCATTTTCAGCTCGCACTGTACACATTTGCTATGTGAGGCATTATCTCATAAGGGAAATACTGGACAATCAAATTAATGACTTCCCAGGCTTCAGGATGCATTTTTACACTCTATAAATGTGGAAATTTACATTGGAAACGTTTGGTTTAGCTGTTATAAAAGTTTGTTTTTTTAGTGCTGTAAATGCATTTTCAGCTCGCGCTGTACACATTTGCTATGTGAGGCATTATCTCATAAGGGAAATACTGGACAATCAAATTAATGACTGCCCAGGCTTCAGGATGTCTTTTTACACTATATAAAGGTGGAAATTTACATTGGAAACGTTTGGTTTAGCTGTTATAAAAGTTTGGTTTTTTAGTGCTGAAAATGCATTTTCAGCTCGCACTGTACACATTTGCTATGTGAGGCATTATCTCATAAGGGAAATACTGGACAATCAAATTAATGACTTCCCAGGCTTCAGGATGCCTTTTTACACTCTATAAATGTGGAAATTTACATTGGAAACGTTTGGTTTAGCTGTTAATGAAGTTTCGTTTTTTTAGTGCTGAAAATTCATTGTCTGCTGGCGCTGTACACTTTTTCTAAGTGTTGCAATATCTCATGAAGGAAATACTGGACAATCAAATTAATGACTTTCCAGGCTTCAGGATGCCTTTCTACACTATATAAAGGTGGAAATTTACATTGGAAACGTTTGGTTTAGCTGTTATAAAAGTTTGGTTTTTTAGTGCTGTAAATGCATTTTCAGCTCGCGCTGTACACATTTGCTATGAGAGGCATTATCTCATAAGGGAAATATTGGACAATCAAATTAATGACTGCCCAGGCTTCAGGATGTCTTTTTACACTATATAAAGGTGGAAATTTACATTGGAAACGTTTAGTTTAGCTGTTAATGAAGTTTCGTTTTTTTAGTGCTGGAAATTCATTGTCTGCTGGCGCTGTACACTTTTTCTAAGTGTTGCAATATCTCATGAAGGAAATACTGGACAATCAAATTAATGACTTTCCAGGCTTCAGGATGCCTTTTTACACTATATAAAGGTGGAAATTTACATTGGAAACGTTTGGTTTAGCTGTTATAAAAGTTTGGTTTTTTAGTGCTGTAAATGCATTTTCAGCTCGCGCTGTACACATTTGCTATGAGAGGCATTATCTCATAAGGGAAATATTGGACAATCAAATTAATGACTGCCCAGGCTTCAGGATGTCTTTTTACACTATATAAAGGTGGAAATTTACATTGGAAACATTTAGTTTAGCTGTTAATGAAGTTTCGTTTTTTTAGTGCTGAAAATTCATTGTCTGCTGGCGCTGTACACTTTTTCTAAGTGTTGCAATATCTCATGAAGGAAATACTGGACAATCAAATTAATGACTTTCCAGGCTTCAGGATGCCTTTCTACACTATATAAAGGTGGAAATTTACATTGGAAACGTTTGGTTTAGCTGTTATAAAAGTTTGTTTTTTTAGTGCTGTAAATGCATTTTCAGCTCGCGCTGTACACATTTGCTATGAGAGGCATTATCTCATAAGGGAAATATTGGACAATCAAATTAATGACTGCCCAGGCTTCAGGATGTCTTTTTACACTATATAAAGGTGGAAATTTACATTGGAAACGTTTGGTTTAGCTGTTATAAAAGTTTGGTTTTTTAGTGCTGTAAATGCATTTTCAGCTCGCGCTGTACACATTTGCTATGAGAGGCATTATCTCATAAGGGAAATATTGGACAATCAAATTAATGACTGCCCAGGCTTCAGGATGTCTTTTTACACTATATAAAGGTGGAAATTTACATTGGAAACGTTTGGTTTAGCTGTTATAAAAGTTTGGTTTTTTAGTGCTGAAAATGCATTTTCAGCTCGCACTGTACACATTTGCTATGTGAGGCATTATCTCATAAGGGAAATACTGGACAATCAAATTAATGACTTCCCAGGCTTCAGGATGCATTTTTACACTCTATAAATGTGGAAATTTACATTGGAAACGTTTGGTTTAGCTGTTATAAAAGTTTGTTTTTTTAGTGCTGTAAATGCATTTTCAGCTCGCGCTGTACACATTTGCTATGTGAGGCATTATCTCATAAGGGAAATACTGGACAATCAAATTAATGACTGCCCAGGCTTCAGGATGTCTTTTTACACTATATAAAGGTGGAAATTTACATTGGAAACGTTTGGTTTAGCTGTTATAAAAGTTTGGTTTTTTAGTGCTGAAAATGCATTTTCAGCTCGCACTGTACACATTTGCTATGTGAGGCATTATCTCATAAGGGAAATACTGGACAATCAAATTAATGACTTCCCAGGCTTCAGGATGCCTTTTTACACTCTATAAATGTGGAAATTTACATTGGAAACGTTTGGTTTAGCTGTTAATGAAGTTTCGTTTTTTTAGTGCTGAAAATTCATTGTCTGCTGGCGCTGTACACTTTTTCTAAGTGTTGCAATATCTCATGAAGGAAATACTGGACAATCAAATTAATGACTTTCCAGGCTTCAGGATGCCTTTCTACACTATATAAAGGTGGAAATTTACATTGGAAACGTTTGGTTTAGCTGTTATAAAAGTTTGGTTTTTTAGTGCTGTAAATGCATTTTCAGCTCGCGCTGTACACATTTGCTATGAGAGGCATTATCTCAAAAGGGAAATATTGGACAATCAAATTAATGACTGCCCAGGCTTCAGGATGTCTTTTTACACTATATAAAGGTGGAAATTTACATTGGAAACGTTTGGTTTAGCTGTTATAAAAGTTTGGTTTTTTAGTGCTGTAAATGCATTTTCAGCTCGCACTGTACACATTTGCTATGAGAGGCATTATCTCATAAGGGAAATATTGGACAATCAAATTAATGACTGCCCAGGCTTCAGGATGTCTTTTTACACTATATAAAGGTGGAAATTTACATTGGAAACGTTTAGTTTAGCTGTTAATGAAGTTTCGTTTTTTTTAGTGCTGAAAATTCATTGTCTGCTGGCGCTGTACACTTTTTCTAAGTGTTGCAATATCTCATGAAGGAAATACTGGACAATCAAATTAATGACTTTCCAGGCTTCAGGATGCCTTTCTACACTATATAAAGGTGGAAATTTACATTGGAAACGTTTGGTTTAGCTGTTATAAAAGTTTGGTTTTTTAGTGCTGTAAATGCATTTTCAGCTCGCGCTGTACACATTTGCTATGAGAGGCATTATCTCATAAGGGAAATATTGGACAATCAAATTAATGACTGCCCAGGCTTCAGGATGTCTTTTTACACTATATAAAGGTGGAAATTTACATTGGAAACGTTTGGTTTAGCTGTTATAAAAGTTTGGTTTTTTAGTGCTGTAAATGCATTTTCAGCTCGCGCTGTACACATTTGCTACGAGAGGCATTATCTCATAAGGGAAATATTGGACAATCAAATTAATGGCTGCCCAGGCTTCAGGATGTCTTTTTACTCTATATAAAGTTGGAAATTTACATTGGAAACGTTTAGTTTAGCTGTTAATGAAGTTTCGTTTTTTTAGTGCTGAAAATTCATTGTCTGCTGGCGCTGTACACTTTTTCTAAGTGTTGCAATATCTCATGAAGGAAATACTGGACAATCAAATCAATGACTTTCCAGGCTTCAGGATGCCTTTCTACACTATATAAAGGTGGAAATGTACATTGGAAACGTTTGGTTTAGCTGTTATAAAAGTTTGTTTTTTTAGTGCTGAAAATGCATTTTCAGCTCGCGCTGTACACATTTGCTATGAGAGGCATTGTCTCATAAGGGAAATATTGGACAATCAAATTAATGACTGCCTAGGCTTCAGGATGTCTTTTTACACTATATAAAGGTGGAAATTTACATTGGAAACGTTTGGTTTAGCTGTTATAAAAGTTTGGTTTTTTTAGTGCTGAAAATGCATTTTCAGCTCGCACTGTACACATTTGCTATGTGAGGCATTATCTCATAAGGGAAATACTGGACAATCAAATTAATGACTGCCCAGGCTTCAGGATGTCTTTTTACACTATATAAAGGTGGAAATTTACATTGGAAACGTTTGGTTTAGCTGTTATAAAAGTTTGTTTTTTTAGTGCTGAAAATGCATTTTCAGCTCGCACTGTACACATTTGCTATGTGAGGCATTATCTCATAAGGGAAATACTGGACAATCAAATTAATGACTTCCCAGGCTTCAGGATGCCTTTTTACACTCTATAAATGTGGAAATTTACATTGGAAACGTTTGGTTTAGCTGTTAATGAAGTTTCGTTTTTTTAGTGCTGAAAATTCATTGTCTGCTGGCGCTGTACACTTTTTCTAAGTGTTGCAATATCTCATGAAGGAAATACTGGACAATCAAATTAATGACTTTCCAGGCTTCAGGATGCCTTTCTACACTATATAAAGGTGGAAATTTACATTGGAAACGTTTGGTTTAGCTGTTATAAAAGTTTGGTTTTTTAGTGCTGTAAATGCATTTTCAGCTCGCGCTGTACACATTTGCTATGAGAGGCATTATCTCATAAGGGAAATATTGGACAATCAAATTAATGACTGCCCAGGCTTCAGGATGTATTTTTACACTATATAAGGGTGGAAATTTACATTGGAAACGTTTAGTTTAGCTGTTAATGAAGTTTCGTTTTTTTAGTGCTTGAAAATTCATTGTCTGCTGGCGCTGTACACTTTTTCTAAGTGTTGCAATATCTCATGAAGGAAATACTGGACAATCAAATTAATGACTTTCCAGGCTTCAGGATGCCTTTCTACACTATATAAAGGTGGAAATGTACATTGGAAACGTTTGGTTTAGCTGTTATAAAAGTTTGGTTTTTTAGTGCTGTAAATGCATTTTCATCTCGCGCTGTACACATTTGCTATGAGAGGCATTATCTCAGAAGGGAAATATTGGACAATCAAATTAATGACTGCCCAGGCTTCAGGATGTCTTTTTACACTATATAAAGGTGGAAATTTACATTGGAAACGTTTGGTTTAGCTGTTTTAAAAGTTTGGTTTTTTTAGTGCTGAAAATGCATTTTCAGCTCGCACTGTACACATTTGCTGTGTGAGGCATTATCTCATGAAGGAAATACTGGACAATCAAATTAATGACTGCCCAGGCTTCAGGATGTCGTTTTACACTATATAAAGGTGGAAATTTACATTGGAAACGTTTGGTTTAGCTGTTATAAAAGTTTGGTTTTTTAGTGCTGAAAATGCATTTTCAGCTCGCACTGTACACATTTGCTATGTGAGGCATTATCTCATAAGGGAAATACTGGACAATCAAATTAATGACTTCCCAGGCTTCAGGATGCCTTTTTACACTCTATAAATGTGGAAATTTACATTGGAAACGTTTGGTTTAGCTGTTAATGAAGTTTCGTTTTTTTAGTGCTGAAAATTCATTGTCTGCTGGCGCTGTACACTTTTTCTAAGTGTTGCAATATCTCATGAAGGAAATACTGGACAATCAAATTAATGACTTTCCAGGCTTCAGGATGCCTTTCTACACTATATAAAGGTGGAAATTTACATTGGAAACGTTTGGTTTAGCTGTTATAAAAGTTTGGTTTTTTAGTGCTGTAAATGCATTTTCAGCTCGCGCTGTACACATTTGCTATGAGAAGCATTATCTCATAAGGGAAATATTGGACAATCAAATTAATGACTGCCCAGGCTTCAGGATGTCTTTTTACACTATATAAGGGTGGAAATTTACATTGGAAACGTTTAGTTTAGCTGTTAATGAAGTTTCGTTTTTTTAGTGCTGAAAATTCATTGTCTGCTGGCGCTGTACACTTTTTCTAAGTGTTGCAATATCTCATGAAGGAAATACTGGACAATCAAATTAATGACTTTCCAGGCTTCAGGATGCCTTTCTACACTATATAAAGGTGGAAATTTACATTGGAAACGTTTAGTTTAGCTGTTAATGAAGTTTCGTTTTTTTAGTGCTGAAAATTCATTGTCTGCTGGCGCTGTACACTTTTTCTATGTGTTGCAATATCTCATGAAGGAAATACTGGACAATCAAATTAATTACTTTCCAGGCTTCAGGATGCCTTTCTACACTATATAAAGGTGGAAATGTACATTGGAAACGTTTGGTTTAGCTGTTATAAAAGTTTGGTTTTTTAGTGCTGTAAATGCATTTTCAGCTCGCGCTGTACACATTTGCTATGAGAGGCATTATCTCAGAAGGGAAATATTGGACAATCAAATTAATGACTGCCCAGGCTTCAAGGATGTCTTTTTACACTATATAAAGGTGGAAATTTACATTGGAAACGTTTGGTTTAGCTGTTATAAAAGTTTGGTTTTTTTAGTGCTGAAAATGCATTTTCAGCTCGCACTGTACACATTTGCTGTGTGAGGCATTATCTCATAAGGGAAATACTGGACAATCAAATTAATGACTGCCCAGGCTTCAGGATGTCTTTTTACACTATATAAAGGTGGAAATTTACATTGGAAACGTTTGGTTTAGCTGTTATAAAAGTTTGGTTTTTTTAGTGCTGAAAATGCATTTTCAGCTCGCACTGTCCACATTTGCTATGTGAGGCATTATCTCATAAGGGAAATACTGGACAATCAAATTAATGACTGCCCAGGCTTCAGGATGTCTTTTTACACTATATAAAGGTGGAAATTTACATTGGAAACGTTTGGTTTAGCTGTTATAAAAGTTTGTTTTTTTAGTGCTGTAAATGCATTTTCAGCTCGCGCTGTACACATTTGCTATGAGAGGCATTATCTCATAAGGGAAATATTGGACAATCAAATTAATGACTGCCCAGGCTTCAGGATGTCTTTTTACACTATATAAAGGTGGAAATATACATTGGAAACGTTTAGTTTAGCTGTTAATGAAGTTTCGTTTTTTTAGTGCTGAAAATTCATTGTCTGCTGGCGCTGTACACTTTTTCTAAGTGTTGCAATATCTCATGAAGGAAATACTGGACAATCAAATTAATGACTTTCCAGGCTTCAGGATGCCTTTCTACACTATATAAAGGTGGAAATGTACATTGGAAACGTTTGGTTTAGCTGTTATAAAAGTTTGGTTTTTTAGTGCTGTAAATGCATTTTCAGCTCGCGCTGTACACATTTGCTATGAGAGGCATTATCTCATAAGGGAAATATTAGACAATCAAATTAATGACTGCCCAGGCTTCAGGATGTCTTTTTACACTATATAAGGGTGGAAATTTACATCGGAAACGTTTAGTTTAGCTGTTAATGAAGTTTCGTTTTTTTAGTGCTGAAAATTCATTGTCTGCTGGCGCTGTACACTTTTTCTAAGTGTTGCAATATCTCATGAAGGAAATACTGGACAATCAAATTAATGACTTTCCAGGCTTCAGGATGCCTTTCTACACTATATAAAGGTGGAAATGTACATTGGAAACGTTTGGTTTAGCTGTTATAAAAGTTTGGTTTTTTAGTGCTGTGAATGCATTTTCAGCTCGCGCTGTACACATTTGCTATGAGAGGCATTATCTCAAAAGGGAAATATTGGACAATCAAATTAATGACTGCCCAGGCTTCAGGATGTCTTTTTACACTATATAAAGGTGGAAATTTACATTGGAAACGTTTGGTTTAGCTGTTATAAAAGTTTGGTTTTTTAGTGCTGAAAATGCATTTTCAGCTCGCACTGTACACATTTGCTATGTGAGGCATTATCTCATAAGGGAAATACTGGACAATCAAATTAATGACTTCCCAGGCTTCAGGATGCCTTTTTACACTCTATAAATGTGGAAATTTACATTGGAAACGTTTGGTTTAGCTGTTAATGAAGTTTCGTTTTTTTAGTGCTGAAAATTCATTGTCTGCTGGCGCTGTACACTTTTTCTAAGTGTTGCAATATCTCATGAAGGAAATACTGGACAATCAAATTAATGACTTTCCAGGCTTCAGGATGCCTTTCTACACTATATAAAGGTGGAAATTTACATTGGAAACGTTTGGTTTAGCTGTTATAAAAGTTTGGTTTTTTAGTGCTGTAAATGCATTTTCAGCTCGCGCTGTACACATTTGCTATGAGAGGCATTATCTCATAAGGGAAATATTGGACAATCAAATTAATGACTGCCCAGGCTTCAGGATGTCTTTTTACACTATATAAAGGTGGAAATTTACATTGGAAACGTTTAGTTTAGCTGTTAATGAAGTTTCGTTTTTTTTAGTGCTGAAAATTCATTGTCTGCTGGCGCTGTACACTTTTTCTAAGTGTTGCAATATCTCATGAAGGAAATACTGGACAATCAAATTAATGACTTTCCAGGCTTCAGGATGCCTTTCTACACTATATAAAGGTGGAAATTTACATTGGAAACGTTTGGTTTAGCTGTTATAAAAGTTTGGTTTTTTAGTGCTGTAAATGCATTTTCAGCTCGCGCTGTACACATTTGCTATGAGAGGCATTATCTCATAAGGGAAATATTGGACAATCAAATTAATGACTGCCCAGGCTTCAGGATGTCTTTTTACACTATATAAAGGTGGAAATTTACATTGGAAACGTTTGGTTTAGCTGTTATAAAAGTTTGGTTTTTTAGTGCTGTAAATGCATTTTCAGCTCGCGCTGTACACATTTGCTATGAGAGGCATTATCTCATAAGGGAAATATTGGACAATCAAATTAATGGCTGCCCAGGCTTCAGGATGTCTTTTTACTCTATATAAAGTTGGAAATTTACATTGGAAACGTTTAGTTTAGCTGTTAATGAAGTTTCGTTTTTTTAGTGCTGAAAATTCATTGTCTGCTGGCGCTGTACACTTTTTCTATGTGTTGCAATATCTCATGAAGGAAATACTGGACAATCAAATTAATTACTTTCCAGGCTTCAGGATGCCTTTCTACACTATATAAAGGTGGAAATGTACATTGGAAACGTTTGGTTTAGCTGTTATAAAAGTTTGGTTTTTTAGTGCTGTAAATGCATTTTCAGCTCGCGCTGTACACATTTGCTATGAGAGGCATTATCTCAGAAGGGAAATATTGGACAATCAAATTAATGACTGCCCAGGCTTCAAGGATGTCTTTTTACACTATATAAAGGTGGAAATTTACATTGGAAACGTTTGGTTTAGCTGTTATAAAAGTTTGGTTTTTTTAGTGCTGAAAATGCATTTTCAGCTCGCACTGTACACATTTGCTGTGTGAGGCATTATCTCATAAGGGAAATACTGGACAATCAAATTAATGACTGCCCAGGCTTCAGGATGTCTTTTTACACTATATAAAGGTGGAAATTTACATTGGAAACGTTTGGTTTAGCTGTTATAAAAGTTTGGTTTTTTTAGTGCTGAAAATGCATTTTCAGCTCGCACTGTCCACATTTGCTATGTGAGGCATTATCTCATAAGGGAAATACTGGACAATCAAATTAATGACTGCCCAGGCTTCAGGATGTCTTTTTACACTATATAAAGGTGGAAATTTACATTGGAAACGTTTGGTTTAGCTGTTATAAAAGTTTGTTTTTTTAGTGCTGTAAATGCATTTTCAGCTCGCGCTGTACACATTTGCTATGAGAGGCATTATCTCATAAGGGAAATATTGGACAATCAAATTAATGACTGCCCAGGCTTCAGGATGTCTTTTTACACTATATAAAGGTGGAAATATACATTGGAAACGTTTAGTTTAGCTGTTAATGAAGTTTCGTTTTTTTAGTGCTGAAAATTCATTGTCTGCTGGCGCTGTACACTTTTTCTAAGTGTTGCAATATCTCATGAAGGAAATACTGGACAATCAAATTAATGACTTTCCAGGCTTCAGGATGCCTTTCTACACTATATAAAGGTGGAAATGTACATTGGAAACGTTTGGTTTAGCTGTTATAAAAGTTTGGTTTTTTAGTGCTGTAAATGCATTTTCAGCTCGCGCTGTACACATTTGCTATGAGAGGCATTATCTCATAAGGGAAATATTAGACAATCAAATTAATGACTGCCCAGGCTTCAGGATGTCTTTTTACACTATATAAGGGTGGAAATTTACATCGGAAACGTTTAGTTTAGCTGTTAATGAAGTTTCGTTTTTTTAGTGCTGAAAATTCATTGTCTGCTGGCGCTGTACACTTTTTCTAAGTGTTGCAATATCTCATGAAGGAAATACTGGACAATCAAATTAATGACTTTCCAGGCTTCAGGATGCCTTTCTACACTATATAAAGGTGGAAATGTACATTGGAAACGTTTGGTTTAGCTGTTATAAAAGTTTGGTTTTTTAGTGCTGTGAATGCATTTTCAGCTCGCGCTGTACACATTTGCTATGAGAGGCATTATCTCAAAAGGGAAATATTGGACAATCAAATTAATGACTGCCCAGGCTTCAGGATGTCTTTTTACACTATATAAAGGTGGAAATTTACATTGGAAACGTTTGGTTTAGCTGTTATAAAAGTTTGGTTTTTTAGTGCTGAAAATGCATTTTCAGCTCGCACTGTACACATTTGCTATGTGAGGCATTATCTCATAAGGGAAATACTGGACAATCAAATTAATGACTTCCCAGGCTTCAGGATGCCTTTTTACACTCTATAAATGTGGAAATTTACATTGGAAACGTTTGGTTTAGCTGTTAATGAAGTTTCGTTTTTTTAGTGCTGAAAATTCATTGTCTGCTGGCGCTGTACACTTTTTCTAAGTGTTGCAATATCTCATGAAGGAAATACTGGACAATCAAATTAATGACTTTCCAGGCTTCAGGATGCCTTTCTACACTATATAAAGGTGGAAATTTACATTGGAAACGTTTGGTTTAGCTGTTATAAAAGTTTGGTTTTTTAGTGCTGTAAATGCATTTTCAGCTCGCGCTGTACACATTTGCTATGAGAGGCATTATCTCATAAGGGAAATATTGGACAATCAAATTAATGACTGCCCAGGCTTCAGGATGTCTTTTTACACTATATAAAGGTGGAAATTTACATTGGAAACGTTTAGTTTAGCTGTTAATGAAGTTTCGTTTTTTTTAGTGCTGAAAATTAATTGTCTGCTGGCGCTGTACACTTTTTCTAAGTGTTGCAATATCTCATGAAGGAAATACTGGACAATCAAATTAATGACTTTCCAGGCTTCAGGATGCCTTTCTACACTATATAAAGGTGGAAATTTACATTGGAAACGTTTGGTTTAGCTGTTATAAAAGTTTGGTTTTTTAGTGCTGTAAATGCATTTTCAGCTCGCGCTGTACACATTTGCTATGAGAGGCATTATCTCATAAGGGAAATATTGGACAATCAAATTAATGACTGCCCAGGCTTCAGGATGTCTTTTTACACTATATAAAGGTGGAAATTTACATTGGAAACGTTTGGTTTAGCTGTTATAAAAGTTTGGTTTTTTAGTGCTGTAAATGCATTTTCAGCTCGCGCTGTACACATTTGCTATGAGAGGCATTATCTCATAAGGGAAATATTGGACAATCAAATTAATGGCTGCCCAGGCTTCAGGATGTCTTTTTACTCTATATAAAGTTGGAAATTTACATTGGAAACGTTTAGTTTAGCTGTTAATGAAGTTTCGTTTTTTTAGTGCTGAAAATTCATTGTCTGCTGGCGCTGTACACTTTTTCTAAGTGTTGCAATATCTCATGAAGGAAATACTGGACAATCAAATCAATGACTTTCCAGGCTTCAGGATGCCTTTCTACACTATATAAAGGTGGAAATGTACATTGGAAACGTTTGGTTTAGCTGTTATAAAAGTTTGTTTTTTTAGTGCTGAAAATGCATTTTCAGCTCGCGCTGTACACATTTGCTATGAGAGGCATTGTCTCATAAGGGAAATATTGGACAATCAAATTAATGACTGCCTAGGCTTCAGGATGTCTTTTTACAATATATAAAGGTGGAAATTTACATTGGAAACGTTTGGTTTAGCTGTTATAAAAGTTTGGTTTTTTTAGTGCTGAAAATGCATTTTCAGCTCGCACTGTACACATTTGCTATGTGAGGCATTATCTCATAAGGGAAATACTGGACAATCAAATTAATGACTGCCCAGGCTTCAGGATGTCTTTTTACACTATATAAAGGTGGAAATTTACATTGGAAACGTTTGGTTTAGCTGTTATAAAAGTTTGTTTTTTTAGTGCTGAAAATGCATTTTCAGCTCGCACTGTACACATTTGCTATGTGAGGCATTATCTCATAAGGGAAATACTGGACAATCAAATTAATGACTTCCCAGGCTTCAGGATGCCTTTTTACACTCTATAAATGTGGAAATTTACATTGGAAACGTTTGGTTTAGCTGTTAATGAAGTTTCGTTTTTTTAGTGCTGAAAATTCATTGTCTGCTGGCGCTGTACACTTTTTCTAAGTGTTGCAATATCTCATGAAGGAAATACTGGACAATCAAATTAATGACTTTCCAGGCTTCAGGATGCCTTTCTACACTATATAAAGGTGGAAATTTACATTGGAAACGTTTGGTTTAGCTGTTATAAAAGTTTGGTTTTTTAGTGCTGTAAATGCATTTTCAGCTCGCGCTGTACACATTTGCTATGAGAGGCATTATCTCATAAGGGAAATATTGGACAATCAAATTAATGACTGCCCAGGCTTCAGGATGTCTTTTTACACTATATAAAGGTGGAAATTTACATTGGAAACGTTTGGTTTAGCTGTTATAAAAGTTTGGTTTTTTAGTGCTGAAAATGCATTTTCAGCTCGCACTGTACACATTTGCTATGTGAGGCATTATCTCATAAGGGAAATACTGGACAATCAAATTAATGACTTCCCAGGCTTCAGGATGCCTTTTTACACTCTATAAATGTGGAAATTTACATTGGAAACGTTTGGTTTAGCTGTTAATGAAGTTTCGTTTTTTTAGTGCTGAAAATTCATTGTCTGCTGGCGCTGTACACTTTTTCTAAGTGTTGCAATTTCTCATGAAGGAAATACTGGACAATCAATTTAATGACTTTCCAGGCTTCAGGATGCCTTTCTACACTATATAAAGGTGGAAATTTACATTGGAAACGTTTGGTTTAGCTGTTATAAAAGTTTGGTTTTTTAGTGCTGTATATGCATTTTCAGCTCGCGCTGTACACATTTGCTATGAGAGGCATTATCTCATAATGGAAATATTGGACAATCAAATTAATGACTGCCCAGGCTTCAGGATGTCTTTTTACACTATATAAAGGTGGAAATTTACATTGGAAACGTTTAGTTTAGCTGTTAATGAAGTTTCGTTTTTTTAGTGCTGAAAATTCATTGTCTGCTGGCGCTGTACACTTTTTCTAAGTGTTGCAATATCTCATGAAGGAAATACTGGACAATCAAATTAATGACTTTCCAGGCTTCAGGATGCCTTTCTACACTATATAAAGGTGGAAATGTACATTGGAAACGTTTGGTTTAGCTGTTATAAAAGTTTGGTTTTTTAGTGCTGTAAATGCATTTTCAGCTCGCGCTGTACACATTTGCTATGAGAGGCATTATCTCATAAGGGAAATATTGGACAATCAAATGAATGACTGCCCAGGCTTCAGGATGTCTTTTTACACTATATAAAGGTGGAAATTTACATTGGAAACGTTTGGTTTAGCTGTTATAAAAGTTTGGTTTTTTAGTGCTGAAAATGCATTTTCAGCTCGCACTGTACACATTTGCTATGTGAGGCATTATCTCATAAGGGAAATACTGGACAATCAAATTAATGACTTCCCAGGCTTCAGGATGCCTTTTTACACTCTATAAATGTGGAAATTTACATTGGAAACGTTTGGTTTAGCTGTTAATGAAGTTTCGTTTTTTAGTGCTGAAAATTCATTGTCTGCTGGCGCTGTACACTTTTTCTAAGTGTTGCAATATCTCATGAAGGAAATACTGGACAATCAAATTAATGACTTTCCAGGCTTCAGGATGCCTTTTTACACTATATAAAGGTGGAAATTTACATTGGAAACGTTTGGTTTAGCTGTAATAAAAGTTTGGTTTTTTAGTGCTGTAAATGCATTTTCAGCTCGCGCTGTACACATTTGCTATGAGAGGCATTATCTCATAAGGGAAATATTGGACAATCAAATTAATGACTGCCCAGGCTTCAGGATGTCTTTTTACACTATATAAAGGTGGAAATTTACATTGGAAACGTTTGGTTTAGCTGTTATAAAAGTATGGTTTTTTAGTGCTGAAAATGCATTTACAGCACGAAAAAAACAAACTTTTATAACAGCTAAACCAAACGTTTCCAATGTAAATTTCCACATTTATATAGTGTAAAAAGGCATCCTGAAGCCTGGGAAGTCATTAATTTGATTGTCCAGTATTTCCCTTATGAGATAATGCCTCACATAGCAAATGTGTACAGCGCGAGCTGAAAATGCATTTACAGCACTAAAAAAACAAACTTTTATAACAGCTAAACTAAACGTTTCCAATGTAAATTTCCACCTTTATATAGTGTAAAAAGACATCCTGAAGCCTGGGCAGTCATTAATTTGATTGTCCAATATTTCCCTTATGAGATAATGCCTCTCATAGAAAATGTGTACAGCGCGAGCTGAAAATGCATTTACAGCACTAAAAAACCAAACTTTTATAACAGCTAAACCAAACGTTTCCAATGTAAATTTCCACCTTTATATAGTGTAAAAAAAACATCCTGAAGCCTGGGCAGTCATTAATTTGATTGTCCAATATTTCCCTTATGAGATAATGCCTCTCATAGCAAATGTGTACAGCGCGAGCTGAAAATGCATTTACAGCACTAAAAAACCAAACTTTTATAACAGCTAAACCAAACGTTTCCAATGTAAATTTCCACCTTTATATAGTGTAGAAAGGCATCCTGAAGCCTGGAAAGTCATTAATTTGATTGTCCAGTATTTCCTACATGAGATATTGCAACACTTAGAAAAAGTGTACAACGCCAGCAGACAATGAATTTGCAGCACTAAAAAAACGAAACTTCATTTACAGCTAAACCAAACGTTTCCAATGTAAATTTCCACATTTATATAGTGTAAAAAGGCATCCTGAAGCCTGGGAAGTCATTAATTTGATTGTCCAGTATTTCCCTTATGAGATAATGCCTCACATAGCAAATGTGTACAGCGCGAGCTGAAAATGCATTTACAGCACTAAAAAAACAAACTTTTATAACAGCTAAACTAAACGTTTCCAATGTAAATTTTCACCTTTATATAGTGTAAAAAGACATCCTGAAGCCTGGGCAGTCATTAATTTGATTGTCCAATATTTCCCTTATGAGATAATGCCTCTCATAGCAAATGTGTACAGCGCGAGCTGAAAATGCATTTACAGCACTAAAAAACCAAACTTTTATAACAGCTAAACCAAACGTTTCCAATGTAAATTTCCACCTTTATATAGTGTAGAAAGGCATCCTGAAGCCTGGAAAGTCATTAATTTGATTGTCCAGTATTTCCTTCATGAGATATTGCAACACTTAGAAAAAGTGTACAGCGCCAGCAGACAATGAATTTGCAGCACTAAAAAAACGAAACTTCATTAACAGCTAAACCAAACGTTTCCAATGTAAATTTCCACCTTTATATAGTGTAAAAAGATATCCTGAAGCCTGGGCAGTCATTAATTTGATTGTCCAATATTTTCCTTATGAGATAATGCCTCTCATAGCAAATGTGTACAGCGCGAGCTGAAAATGCATTTACAGCACTAAAAAACCAAACTTTTATAACAGCTAAACCAAACGTTTCCAATGTAAATTTCCACAATTATATAGTGTAAAAAGGTCTCCTGAAGCCTGGGAAGTCATTAATTTGATTGTCCAGCATTTCCATTATGAGATAATGTCTCACATAGCAAATGTGTACAGCGCGAGCTGAAAATGCATTTACAGCACTAAAAAAACAAACTTTTATAACAGCTAAACCAAACGTTTACAATGTAAATTTCCACCTTTATATAGTGTAAAAAGGCATCCTGAAGCCTGGAAAGTCATTAATTTGATTGTCCAGTATTTCCTTCATGAGAAAATGCAACACTTAGAAAAAGTGTACAGCGCCAGCAGACAATGAATTTGCAGCACTAAAAAAACGAAACTTCATTAACAGCTAAACCAAACGTTTCCAATGTAAATTTCCACATTTATATAGTGTAAAAAGGCATCCTGAAGCCTGGGAAGTCATTAATTTGATTGTCCATTATTTCCCTTATGAGATAATGCCTCACATAGCAAATGTGTACAGCGCGAGCTGAAAATGCATTTACAGCACTAAAAAAACAAACTTTTATAACAGCTAAACTAAACGTTTCCAATGTAAATTTCCACCTCTATATAGTGTAAAAAGGTCTCCTGAAGCCTGGTAAGTCATTAATTTGATTGTCCAGTATTTCCCGTATGGGATAATGCCTCACATAGCAAATGTGTACAGCGCGAGCTGAAAATGCATTTACAGCACTAAAAAAACAAACGTTTATAACAGCTAAACCAAACGTTTCCAATGTAAATTTACACCTTTATATAGTGTAAAAAGGCATCCTGAAGCCTGGAAAGTCATTAATTTGATTGTCCAGTATTTCCTTCATGAGATATTGCAACACTTAGAAAAAGTGTACAGCGACAGCAGACAATGAATTTGCAGCACTAAAAAAACGAAACTTCATTAACAGCTAAACCAAACGTTTCCAATGTAAATTTCCACATTTATATAGTGTAAAAAGGCATCCTGAAGCCTGGGAAGTCATTAATTTGATTGTCCAGTATTTCCTTCATGAGATATTGCAACACTTAGAAAAAGTGTACAGCGCCAGCAGACAATGAATTTGCAGCACTAAAAAAACGAAACTTCATTAACAGCGAAACCAAACGTTTCCAATGTAAATTTCCACATTTATATAGTGTAAAAAGGCATCCTGAAGCCTGGGAAGTCATTAATTTGATTGTCCAGTATTTCCCTTATGAGATAATGCCTCACATAGCAAATGTGTACAGCGCGAGCTGAAAATGCATTTACAGCACTAAAAAAACTAACTTTTATAACAGCTAAACTAAACGTTTCCAATGTAAATTTCCACCTTTATATAGTGTAAAAAAGACATCCTGAAGCCTGGGCAGTCATTAATTTGATTGTCCAATATTTCCCTTATGAGATAATGCCTCACATAGCATTTACAGCACTAAAAAACCAAACTTTTATAACAGCTAAACCAAACGTTTCCAATGTAAATTTCCACCTTTATATAGTGTAGAAAGGCATCCTGAAGCCTGGAAAGTCATTAATTTGATTGTCCAGTATTTCCTTCATGAGATATTGCAACACTTAGAAAAAGTGTACAGCGCCAGCAGACAATGAATTTTCAGCACTAAAAAAACGAAACTTCATTAACAGCTAAACCAAACGTTTCCAATGTAAATTTCCACATTTATATAGTGTAAAAAGGCATCCTGAACCCTGGGAAGTCATTAATTTGATTGTCCAGTATTTCCCTTATGAGATAATGCCTCACATAGCAAATGAGTACAGCGCGAGCTGAAAATGCATTTACAGCACTAAAAAACCAAACTTTTATAACAGCTAAACCAAACGTTTCCAATGTACATTTCCACCTTTATATAGTGTAAAAAGGCATCCTGAAGCCTGGGAAGTCATTAATTTGATTGTCCAGTATTTCCCTTATGAGATAATGCCTCACATAGCAAATGTGTACAGTGCGAGCTGAAAATGCATTTACAGCACGAAAAAAACAAACTTTTATAACAGCTAAACCAAACGTTTCCAATGTAAATTTCCACATTTATATAGTGTAAAAAGGCATCCTGAAGCCTGGGAAGTCATTAATTTGATTGTCCAGTATTTCCCTTATGAGATAATGCCTCACATAGCAAATGTGTACAGCGCGAGCTGAAAATGCATTTACAGCACTAAAAAACCAAACTTTTATAACAGCTAAACCAAACGTGTCCAATGTAAATTTCCACCTTTATATAGTGTAGAAAGGCATCCTGAAGCCTGGAAAGTCATGAATTTGATTGTCCAGTATTTCCTTCATGAGATATTGCAACACTTAGAAAAAGTGTACAGCGCCAGCAGACAATGAATTTGCAGCACTAAAAAAACGAAACTTCATTTCCAGCTAAACCAAACGTTTCCAATGTAAATTTCCACATTTATATAGTGTAAAAAGGCATCCTGAAGCCTGGGAAGTCATTAATTTGATTGTCCAGTATTTCCCTTATGAGATAATGCCTCACATAGCAAATGTGTACAGCGCGAGCTGAAAATGCATTTACAGCACTAAAAAAACAAACTTTTATAACAGCTAAACTAAACGTTTCCAATGTAAATTTTCACCTTTATATAGTGTAAAAAGACATCCTGAAGCCTGGGCAGTCATTAATTTGATTGTCCAATATTTCCCTTATGAGATAATGCCTCTCATAGCAAATGTGTACAGCGCGAGCTGAAAATGCATTTACAGCACTAAAAAACCAAACTTTTATAACAGCTAAACCAAACGTTTCCAATGTAAATTTCCACCTTTATATAGTGTAGAAAGGCATCCTGAAGCCTGGAAAGTCATTAATTTGATTGTCCAGTATTTCCTTCATGAGATATTGCAACACTTAGAAAAAGTGTACAGCGCCAGCAGACAATGAATTTGCAGCACTAAAAAAACGAAACTTCATTAACAGCTAAACCAAACGTTTCCAATGTAAATTTCCACCTTTATATAGTGTAGAAAGGCATCCTGAAGCCTGGGCAGTCATTAATTTGATTGTCCAATATTTCCCTTATGAGATAATGCCTCTCATAGCAAATGTGTACAGCGTGAGCTGAAAATGCATTTACAGCACAAAAAAAACAAACTTTTATAACAGCTAAACCAAACGTTTCCAATGTAAATTTCCACCTTTATATAGTGTAAAAAGACATCCTGAAGCCTGGGAAGTCATTAATTTGATTGTCCAGTATTTCCCTTATGAGATAATGCCTCACCATAGCAAATGTGTACAGCGCGAGCTGAAAATGCATTTACAGCACTAAAAAACCAAACTTTTATAACAGCTAAACCAAACGTTTCCAATGTAAATTTCCACCTTTATATAGTGTAAAAAGGCATCCTGAAGCCTGGGAAGTCATTAATTTGATTGTCCAGTATTTCCCTTTTGAGATAATGCCTCACATAGCAAATGTGTACAGCGCGAGCTGAAAATGCATTTACAGCACTAAAAAACCAAACTTTTATAACAGCTAAACCAAACGTTTCCAATGTAAATTTCCACCTTTATATAGTGTAAAAAGGCATCCTGAAGCCTGGGAAGTCATTAATTTGATTGTCCAGTATTTCCCTTATGAGATAATGCCTCACATAGCAAATGTGTACAGCGCGAGCTGAGAATGCATTTACAGCACTAAAAAAACAAACTTTTATAACAGCTAAACCAAACGTTTCCAATGTAAATTTCCACCTTTATATAGTGTAGAAAGGCATCCTGAAGCCTGGAAAGTCATTAATTTGATTGTCCAGTATTTCCTTCATGAGATATTGCAACACTTAGAAAAAGTGTACAGCGCCAGCAGACAATGAATTTGCAGCACTAAAAAAACGAAACTTCATTAACAGCTAAACCAAACGTTTCCAATGTAAATTTCCACATTTATATAGTGTAAAAAGGCATCCTGAAGCCTGGGAAGTCATTAATTTGATTGTCCAGTATTTCCTTCATGAGATATTGCAACACTTAGAAAATGTGTACAGCGCCAGCAGACAATGAATTTGCAGCACTAAAAAAACGAAACTTCATTAACAGCTAAACCAAACGTTTCCAATGTAAATTTCCACATTTATATAGTGTAAAAATGCATCCTGAAGCCTGGGAAGTCATTAATTTCTTTGTCCAGTATTTCCTTCATGAGATACAGCAACACTTAGAAAAAGTCTGTGTGACAGCCTGGAGAGACTGCTGACAGGAGGGAATAGACCCCACTGGGGCTGACATGGGCTAGCTACCCATGCTGGCAGTCTCTGACACTGTGTTCAGTTTGTTGGAGACACCCGCCAAGTGCTACAGAAAGTCTACAAAGAATGACACCCCTACAGCCTGCGAGAGCGGGGGCGCAAGATGGCTCAATGACTGACCACACGGTTACAGACCTAGGAACAAACATGACTACGAGCAAGAACACGGTGCATGAGACAATGGCAGCAGGACACTCACTTCAGGTCTGCACCTGTGGCTGGGCAAAAGTAACATCAGTTACAGGGTTGAAGATCCACCAAGGAAAGAAGCGGTGTTTGGGAAAGCCGAGTCAAGGGCCTCGCATTGACCAATACTTCTTACGAAGTAATGCGTCAAATCAGTCGAGTGAAGCACAGCGACGGGAAAAAACCCAAAGTTCGCAGAGCATCAGCCCCCCTGTCACTGAGGAGGGTATTATAAACACAGAATTGCAGGAGGTAGAACCCACTCAGCCACAGAGACCTCCCAAAGAGAACAAGATCAAAGGGCACAGACAGAGTGTGAGGTGGCCCAAAACTATTGAGAAGAGAGAGTGGGAAACCGTCAATAACGACCTGGTGAAAATGTTGGAGCAACAAGTGGGCACTGCAGAGAGAAAGCTGGAACACATCGGTGACATCATCTACCACTATGGAGAGGAGCGCTTTGGAGTGAACAGCTGGAAAACCACCAACAAAATACCACCACCAACCAAACCTAGGAGGCAACAAGAGATAGAGAGACTGATCAGGGAAAGAAGGGACCTGCGGAAACAGTGGAGAAAAGCCTCTGATCCAGAGAGAGAAGGTCTCATGCTGCTCCATGGGGACATCAAGCTCCGGTTGAAAACCTTACGAAGAGCAGAGAACTTGAGGAAACTTCGCAGGAAGAAGGAACACACAAGAACCCTGTTCTATAAAAATCCCTTCAAGTTTGTCAAAGATCTCTTCGCTAAGGACAAAAGCGGGTTCCTGCAAACTTCAAAGAAGGAACTTGAAGAGCACCTGGAAAAGGTCTACCAAGACACGAAAAGGCATGAACAGCTAGCCATCCCACATGATATCCCCCCCATTCGACCACCAGAGGTCAACATCGAGACCGGCCCTCCAAAATGGAAAGAAGTGGAGAACATGGTGGGCGTGCAAGATCAGGATCTGCACCAGGACCAAATGGAGTGTCATATAAGCTCTACAAGAACTCACCAGATGTCCTACGCTATCTTTGGAGGCTAATGAGAATCGTCTGGCAGAAGGGGATAATACCAAAGGCATGGCGAAGGGCTGGAGGTGTACTAATTCCAAAAGAGAAGGACGCAGATATCAGTCAATTTCGGCCAATCAGCCTTCTCAACGTTGAAGGGAAAATCTTTTTCAGCGTCTTGACACACACCACCTACCTGGAGAAAAAACGAGTACATTGACACATCCGTACAAAAGGCTGGAATTTCTGGATTCTCTGGCTGCTTGGAGCACACCAGTATGATCTGGCATCAGATTCAAGCAGCGAAGAAGAACAAAGGGGATCTTCATGTCATCTTTCTCGACCTAGCCAATGCCTTTGGTTCAGTTCCGCATAGCCTTCTCTGGGAGTCCTTCAACTTCTTCCGCGTTCCAACATCCATCACTACCTTGGTAAAATTCTACTTTGAAGACCTGCAGCTGTGCTTCACAACACCCGACTTCAAAACATCATGGCAGCAAGTAGAAGTAGGCATCATGGCAGGTTGCACGATCTCACCCCTGGCCTTTACAATGGCCATGGAGGTCATCATCAGGGCCTCAAAATGGGTGGCGGGGTGAGCGAACCAGGAACGGGATCCGCCTTCCACCGTCCGAGTATATATGGACGACATGACCACTCTGACCACCACTGCAGCTTGCACCAGGCGGCTACTTGGTAAGCTGCAGGAAAACATCAGCTGGGCCCGGATGAAAATCAAGCCGAACAAGTCACGTAGCATCTCGATAATCAAGGGAGAGCTAAAAGACGTGAAGTTCTGCATTGGTGACGAACCAATACCAACGGTGGCAGAACAACCTGTCAAAAGCCTGGGCAGATGGTATGACTCAAGTCTTAAGGATAAAAACCAGGTGCAGCAGCTAAGACAGGATATCATCAACGACCTGAACAACATCAACAAGACTCCACTACCAGGGAAGCTCAAGCTCTGGTGTCTGCAATTTGGGCTTCTCCCTCTCGTGATGTGGCCACTCACTGTCTACGAGGTCCCACTAACAACTGTGGAGAAGATGGAGCGAGCCATCACAGTATATGTGAAACAGTGGCTTGGTGTCCCACGCTGTCTGAATAACATCAGCCTCTATGGCAAAGGAGTCCTCGAACTGCCCATCACAAGTCTCACTGAAGAATACAAGTGCTCTAAAGTGAGACTACAGATGACGCTGACGGACTCCAGAGACCGGACCATCAGTGAAACGGCACCACCCCTGTCAACTGCACGGAAATGGACACCATCCAGTGCAGTGCAGCATGCCACAGCAGCCCTGAGGCACAGCGATATTGTGGGACACGTCCAGAGGGGAAGAGGAGGCTTTGGCCTTACAGCAAGCAAACCAACTTGGTGTAAGGCCTCAACCGCAGAGAGGAAAAAAATGGTCGTGGAGGAGGTGCGCCGCCAGGAAGAGGCTGAAAGGTCTGCAAAGGCTGTCTCGCTTGCCAAGCAGGGACAGTGGATGAGGTGGGAAGGCCTGGAGAAAAGAAAGCTTGGCTGGAGGGATCTCTGGGAGATGGAAGCTAGCAACATCAGCTTCATCATCAGAGCTACCAATGACGTGCTGCCATCCCCAAAAAACCTCCACCAGTGGTATGGCGAAGATCCAACCTGTGCCCTCTGCCCAACACCAGCAACTCTCAAACACATCCTGACTGGTTGTAAGACCAGCCTCACACAAGGCCGCTATACCTGGAGGCACAACCAGGTCCTCAAGAGCTTGGCAGCAGTGCTTGAAAGCAGGAGAACTACCATCAACTCCTTGCCCTTAAGAGCCACCACTACCATTACAGCACCAAAATTTGTCCGAGAGGGACAGGAAAAGCCCAACCATCCTTTTCTCAAGCCAGAAGTTGGTCAGCTAACCAAGGCTCGGGATTGGAAGATGCTGGTCGATATAGGTCAGCAACTAATCTTCCCAGCAGAGATTGCAACCACCACCCTAAGGCCAGACTTAGTGCTGTGGTCCCATTCATTGAAGACTGTCTACATTGCAGAGCTCACAGTCCCGTGGGAAAATGCAGTTGAAGAGGCCTATGAGCGTAAGAAGTTGCGCTACACTGAACTGGCGGCGGACGCACAACAACGAGGGTGGAAAGCCAAGGTCTATCCCGTCGAAGTTGGATGCAGAGGGTTTCTGGCCTCATCAACCATCAAGCTGCTGAAAGACCTGGGAATCCATGGACAGGCTCTGCGGCACACAGTCAGATCGCTCTCTAAAGCGGCTGAAAGAAGCAGCCAGTGGATCTGGATGAAGAGGAAGGACCCCTACTGGGCTCATAGATCAGCAACATGACCCCCGTCCCCCCTCCCCATCCCACCACTAATCTGCGTCATCCCACTTGAGTACCCAGGGCAGAACCATCCACCACAGTTAATTGGGCATGGGACATAAGCGCGGGCGTGATCAACCGGCCGCTGGCCACCATCGATGAGGGTGTCTAGTGATAAAGGCCGAAACACCCAGTGATTTGATGGAACACTACTGACGATGTGTCCCAAATTGACATCTTTCCCATTCCAACCATGAGACACAACCCCCATGCCACTCTCCATAGCAAGCCTAACCTCATGAGAATACCATCTATCGGCACAATGGACAGTTTACCATCACGTCCATGTTTTTATGATTCTGCTATGTGAGGCATTATCTCATAAGGGAAATACTGGACAATCAAATTAATGACTGTCCAGGCTTCAGGATGTCTTTTTCCACGATATAAAGGTGGAATCTTTCATTGGAAACGTTTGGTTTAGCTGTTATAGAAGTTTGGGTTTTTATTGTGCTGCAAATGCATTTTCAGCTTGCGCTGTGCACATTTGCAAAGTGAGGCAATATCTCATAAGGGAAATACTGGACAATCAAATTAATGACTGTCCAGTCTTCAGTATGTCAGTTTACACTATATAAAGGAAGAAATTTACATTGGAAACGTTGAATTAAGCTGTTATAGAAATGTGGTAGTTTAGTACTGCAAATGCATTTTCAGCTCGCGCTGTACACATTTTCTAAGTGAAGCATTATCTCATGAGGGAAAGACTGGACAATCAAATTAATGACTGTCCAGTCTTCAGTATGTCAGTTTACACTATTGTTAGGTTGAAGATATATTTTATCCCATATTTTACTCTATTAGTATTGCAAAAGAATTGTTCCACAGTGTGACCTATGTTTGACCATATGGATGAGAAGACTTCAAGAGAAGCGGATGCCTGAAGACAGGATCAACGTCTACAACATCAAAGGAGGTGTGCCGAGACACACCTCTGAACCAAAAGGACTGAGACTTTAGTGCCAGAGCACTAAAAGGCATATCTGCCTTTTCAATCAGTAAATGACTGCCATTGATGTCTGTCTTTCCTCTTGTGTCTGAAATGTTTACATGTTCCTGCTGGTGCTCCCCCCTTCGTTCCTTAGTGCAAATACATTGTATTGTTTAGGGACTTCCCAAATAAAATAGAGGGCTCGGCGGAGTGTGCTCCAGAACGAAGTTGGAGATGTAACTGAGCACACCTCCGTTCGTTCTCCTCGCGAGTAAAAGATCAACTCTTGTCTTCCTTTCATTCATTTTGCCTTTGTTCAGTGAATGCTTAGGTGATTGAACCTGACATTATTTTGGTCCTTCGAGCGGGAAGCCAAGATACCTGAGGATTCCAGCGGGTGTGGTGAACTCCAGAAAGACCATGGCCATGGCAGGCTCACTAGAGAGAGCCTAAAAATCCTTTTCCAGGACTGGACCTCACCCCACCAGCTGGGATCTGACGGTTGACGGCGATCCAATGGAGGGAAGACAACAGTGGTGAGATATTTTTTTTTAGGGGGGAAGTGACTGACTGGAGGTCATTGCGCGTTAAGAATAAATAAATAAGTGTTCAGAATAAATAAATGAGCATTAAGAATAAATAAATAAAAATAAAACATAAAAAAGAAAAAAAAGCAAAGAAAGACATGAAGTAGAGATGAAATAAGAAAAGAGAAAGAAAGAAAGATAGAGAAAAGAGAAAGAAATTGTGTATAGATAAGAAATCCTGTGCATACTAGTCGATGGCAGGTCCATGAAGGACAGTGGAGTGAGAAATAAAAAAACCCTGTGAATACTAGTCAATGGCAGGTATATGACGGCGGAGTCCGAGAAATTCCGTGGAGAAAGTAGGACGGCGGAGTCTGTGTGTACACTTAAATTCCGTGTGTGAATGTTTGCGCAAACCGTATGTAAAGTGAGTGAACGGTGTGATTGGGGATTACAAATACCACTTGGTATTTTATCCGATGTAATACAGTAGGGTTGTACACAGCAGACTGGTGTGGATGCAAAGGCAATAATTCTCCACCTGAAAAGGTTGAATTGAGAATTACCACAACAGGAAATTTGAGTTGCTGTCCTACTGATGAGAAACCAGTTTTTAGAACACCTTAGGTGTTGACAAACTGGTCCAAATTTTCTAAAATGGGGATATTAGGTAGTAAAATAAAACCCAGGGATACGCTGCAGTGTAGAGATTGGAAGTTCATCGAAAAACAGGATCCTGATAAAACTCAGTATTTAGATACATGGATAACTGAACATGGCTTTAATGGTCAGTTAAATACACAAAAAATAGCCGCATTGCAGGGATCAATCATAGGAAAGACGAAAAAGACCCCAAAAAGATGAAGAAAAATGGCTTTGAGGAAACAGAATATTGGATGAGGGTAGCCTTAAAAAGAGAAGAGGGATACAGGAAACAAAAAGAGAATGAAAACAAAATAAGCAAAGGAAAGGAATGCGAAAAGTCAGATAGAGCAAATTACACTGAAATAGGAAGAGTAAAACAAAAGGATGATGAGACTTTTGAGCAACACAAAGTGAGAATGACAGCTGTGTTTAAAAATCACAGCGGGCTACAGGAAAATGGTAATGTAAATGGGCCATTTCAACAGCAGTTGAAGAATGCTTTACATGCAGGCTCAAGAGAGGTAATTCATAAGTGGGTAAATAAACATTTCCTTTGCCTGCCAACAGGTACCCTGGAGGAGTATGTAAATCACGCCCTCCATGCTGAGAAGATAGAAAATAAAAAGAAGCAGAGGTCTATAGACAGGACAGGTCAGGTAGGACAGGTAGGACAGGAGGTCTTTTATCGAGGTGGAAAGGGCCTAGGTAGCTTTAGAGGACAAAGGGGCAGACGACAGAGAGGAGGAAGAATAGGAAGAGGAGCAAACAGGCAAAATACATCAGGCTGCTGGCGTTGTGGTAAAGAAGGCCATATAGCAAGAGATTGCCCTGAGAAAAAGCAACCTTCAGCATGACTAGGATAGGAAGCATCTAAACAGGATTTAGAGGCTGATCAAGGAACAGATGAGTTTCTAGATGAAGAGGTCCTCCTAAATTTACAAGAGATATTGGCCTTTGATGAAATAACTGAGCTGAAATAACCTTATTGGTAAATGGGTCACCAATTACCTTTTTATGTGACACTGGTGCATGTAGGATTGCTTGTAATAAATTAATTCCAAATGATAGAGCAAGAGAAATGTGTCATAGTCAGATTTGCAAGTGGAAAACTGTCTAGAGTAAAAGAATTAGAACCTGTGTGGTTGAGGGACCCAGAAGGACACTGAGTTGGTTGCATGAATTGAAATTAGGTTTACTTTTACAGAACAATGAGAGCCCAAGTTGTGGGGATGTGATTAATTTACAGAAAAAGATTATTGATGGCACAATTTATACTTACATGATCCGACAGACAAGGTATATCATTCTGATGATGGGTTTTACTTAATTGTATACTTGTGTCTTTTTCAGAAAGAGAGGAGTAGGTGTTGTGAAATCTTAATTGAATGAAGAAGTGAGCATGAGAAACCCTTGTAGGAGCATAGGTGTTTCCTGATTTTGTAGTTTTTGATTTGATACCTTGATAGTTTTGAGTGGCTTTGGTAAGGCTACAGTGAATTTGGAAAATTAAAAAAAAAAAAGGAGTGAGGAAAGTTTGACAGAGGGCAATGGGTATTGGTGTAATCGTAACTCATGAGTGTGCTGTAACAAAGAGTTAACAGCTCTTTGAAGTTAGATGCTCGTTCCCAAGTAGGGGGAGGAAGTCAGAGAGAGAGTTTGGTGATTGAAGAAGGTGTGACTTGAACAAATGAATAAGGATAAGAATTAGGTTCTGCTGTAAGGATGATTTGAAGAAATAAATATGTTATGTTTCATACTTCAGTTGATGATCTTTCTATTAAGGTAACTGTAGTTAGTAACTGGAATGAAATGCACAGATGGAAATGACACGGAAAAAAAAGATGGTAATTTGATAAGAAGGGCTAGTATTTACATTAGAAATAGAAATAGAAATAGAAATAGAAATCCCTTTATTGTCATTGTACTCAAGTGTGCAACGAGATTAGAGGGCTCCCCTCTCCAGTGCAATACAACAATAATACAGACAAATATATAAATTAGATAAATAAATAAGACTGAATAGGGCATATAGAAACACATCACAATGCTGTTTTGCAAGGTTAGGGTGGTCTCGTGTGTGTGTGAGAGTTCAGTATGGAGATGGCTCTCGGAAAGAAACTGTTTCTCAGTCTATTGGTCCTTGATTTGATGCATCTGTAGCGCCTGCCAGAGGGCAACAGGTCGAACAGGTGTGAGTTTGGGTGGGTATTGTCTTTGACGATGTTGAGAGCCCTTCTGAGGCACCGGGCGGTGTAGATGTCCGACAGCGAGGGGAGAGGGCAGCCAATAATCCTTTGCGCTGTTTTGACTGTCCTCTGGAGCCTCACTCTGTCCGCCTCAGTGCAGCCGCTGTACCAGGTGGAGACAGAGTACGTCAGCAGGCTCTCGATGGACGAGTGGTAGAAGGCCAGCAGCAGCTTCCTGTCCAGGTTGAATTTCCTGAGGACTCTCAGGAAGTGCAGACGTTGGCGGACCTTCTTTACCACTGCTGTGGTGTTGTGACTCCAAGAAAGGTCATCGGAGATCTGTACTCCCAGGAACTTGAACGTGTGGACCCTCTCCACACACACGCCTTCGATGCAGAGGGGGGGCGGCAGCGTCTTGTTCCTCCTGAAGTCGACGACAATCTCCTTTGTTTTAGCAGAGTTAAGGTGCAGTCTGTTGTCCTTGCACCAAGTTGTCAGTCTCTTTACCTCCTCTCTGTAGGCTGTCTCGTAACCTTCCGAGATCAGACCGACCACTGTCGTGTCGTCAGCAAACTTGACGATGGTGTTGTTGCCGTGGGCCGGGCTGCAGTCGTAGGTGTAGAGGGCGTACAGGAGAGGGCTCAGCACGCATCCTTGGGGGGAACCGGTGCTCAGCATGAGGGTGGAGGACGTGTAGGGGCCGAGCAACACAGTCTGGGGTCTGTTGGTCAGAAAGTCCTTAATCCAGATGCGTGTGAGGGCAGGGAGGCCGAGAGTGTCCAGTTTGGCGACGAGGATGTCTGGGATGATCGTGTTGAATGCCGAGCTGTAGTCCACAAAGAGCATCCTTGCATAGCTCCGCTGTTGTTCCAGGTGGCCCAGTACAACATGCAGAGCAGTGTCGATGGCGTCCTCAGTGGATCTGTTAGCCCGGTATGCAAACTGGTAGGGGTCCAGAGTGGGAGGAAGGCAGTCCCTGATGTGCTGGAGAACCAGCCTCTCGAAGCACTTCATAATGACTGGTGTGAGAGCAACAGGACGGTAGTCATTCAGGTGGACGGCTGGTGACTTTTTGGGGACAGGAATAATGGTGGAGGTTTTCAAGCAGGAGGGGATGACTGCCTGAGCCAGGGAGCGGTTGAAGATCCTGCAGAAAACATGTGACAGTTGGTGGGCACATGCTCTGAGGACCTTGCCTGGTATTCCGTCGGGTCCAGTAGCTTTTCCTGGGGTTGACCGTGTTCCTCTACGATGAGTGGGGGGGAGTTGGAGCTTGAAGTGCGGGGGTGTGATGGTTGGGGCGAGTCAAAGCGAGCGAAGAAGCAGTTAAGCTCCTCTGCCAGCGATGCACTCGGGTCTACAGAGGTCGTGCTGCTGCCACGGAAGTTGGTGATGCTCCGTAGACCCTGCCACACCTCCCGTGGTCTGTTACTGGCAAGGTGGGCCTCCAGCCTCCCCTTGTAGGTTGCCTTTGCTAGCTTGATGCCTTTGCTCAGGTCAGCACGAGCCACCCTGTACTGGGCTTTGTCGCCTGACCTGAAGGCAGCGTCACGGGCCTTGAGGAGAGCGCGAACCCTGCTGGACATCCAGGGCTTCGCATTTGGGAAGGTCCGTATAGTCTTTTGTTGGGACACAGTTTCCATGCAGAACTTGATGTAGTCCAGTACACAATGCGTGTAGACATCAAGGTCCTGATGATCAAAGAGGTCCCAGTTTGTGTCATGAAAGCAGTCCTGTAATTCACTCATGGCGTCGTCACGCCAGGTTTTCACAGTCTTTGTGGTAGGCCTGAATCTGCGCCTGAGAGGGGTGTACGCAGGTGCGAGCTGCAAGGACAGGTGGTCTGACTGGCCGAGGGGGGCGAGTGGGAGGGCTCTGTATGCGTGCTTGATGTTCGAGTACACATGGTCGAGAGTGTTGTCTCCCCTCGTCGGGCACTTGACATGCTGGTGAAACTCTGGGAGTACAGTCTTTAAATTGGCCTTATTAAAGTCTCCCGCTACAATGTGACCGCCATCAGGGTGCGCCCGCTGATGTTTATTGATGACGCACGCGAGTAGCGAGAGCGCCGTGCTAGTGCTAGCGTCGGGAGGGATGTAAACAGCTGTGAGAATCACTACCGTTAGCTCCCTCGGGAGAAAATAAGGCCGGCATTTAACGGACATGAACTCGATGTCGGGGGAAGAGTGCTTCTCGACGATCGTGCTATCGCCGCACCAGTTCTCATGCACGTAAACACAGAGCCCCCCGCCCCTCCTCTTACCGGTGTCCCTCGTCCGATCCGCGCGATGTAGCGAGCGCCCGGCCAGCTGGATGCTAGCGTCGGGGACGTCTGCGTGCAGCCAGGTTTCCGTGACGACGATCACACTGCTATCGCGCACATAGCGGTTTCCCAGGATTTGTAATCCCAGGTCGTCGATTTTGTGGACCACGGATCTGGCGTTGGTGAGGTGCAGACTCGGTAGTGGTTGCCTATGGGGCTGCCGTCGCAGCCGTTGCAAGACACCGGACCTGCAGCCTCGCTTCTGCTTCCTCTCTCTGCGTCGCCTGCGCCGCCTCCCGGTCCCGATGACCAGCCACGGTGAGCCGGGCAGCCTCGCCAGTTCGTTCGGAATTTTGCGATCATAGCAAAATTCCTCTGTGATGGTTATTTCGCATCGATATCCAATGTTCACGATGTCCTGGCGGGTATATCGATGTTGTGCCTCAGTTGATGCCAATAAGAGCAAGCAAACACTAATAAAAAGTAATAAGGAGCACTGTGAGGGGGAGCTGTTAGCCGCTGCGTCCATGCGCGCCGCCATCTTAACATCCAAGGAATTAAAGCAGAGAAGAAATTAGAGACTACAAATAACATTGATGTGTACTTGTTCACTTTGAGGTAGAACTGGTTGAAGTAAAATGAGTCATAAAGTCAGAAAAATAGGAAATAAAAATAAAATTAACATGCTTAAGATTAACAAATTATTGTAAAGTCTGAGTTCCAAATTATGCAGAAATTACTGTGCCACTGAGTAAAATGATGAATGAGGAAAACCTCTAAATGACATTGTCCTTACACTGGACTGATAAAGCATATTCAGCTTTTGTGAAAGGAAACAAGTGTTCGTATTAAGTATGGCACTGACCCTTTGTCCAGATGCAAAAGGCCTTAGTTTTAGTGTAGAAACATGGAGATAAGATGAAACCAATCGCATACTTCTATTCCAAACTAGACAACGTAGAATGTGCATTGAAGCACTGCATGAGAACAGTTAATGCAGTATCTATTGCTGTAGATATAAGATTAAGATAAAGATGGTCTTTTATTAGTCCCACAATCTGGAAATTGCAGAAACAAGTGCAACCATAGTTTTGTTCCATCCTCTGGTTTTGAGAGTACCACGTGCGGTTTCTGCATTGCTTTTGCTGATGAACATGACGTTTTTGTCACCGGCGGGACATTTATAGTGTATGAATACATTGTTATCAAAACCACATCTGATTATAGAGAGATGTACAACATTAAACCCGGCTGTCATTATTATGTCAGGAGGATGGTACAAAACTAGATTGTTATGAGTTAGTAGAAAAAAGTAACCAAAAGTAAAGGCATCAAAAAGATTCGCCTTCAGAAAACGGAGAAGTGCTATTTGTAGATGGAAATAAATAAATAAATAAATAAATAAAATACTGTAGTTGTATCAAATGACACTGGGAAAAAGAACTTAGCAGTTACTCCTCAAATTACTCAGCTCATGCAACAGAATTAGTATCTTAAACAAAAGCGTGTAAACTAAAGAGAGTAAATTGTGTTACTATTTACACATATAGTCGTCTTAAAATGTGTAGCGCATACATTGCATAAGTGTTTTCCTTGAATACACATTGCAGACAATACAGCTAAAGAAGCTGTTGCGGACATACACGTTTTAGTGATAGAAGTCCCAAAGTTAAACAAAGGCTTTGGAGGAAAATGGTGTAACATCGCTACGTGATCTCTGTATGACCAAACAATAATCTTTACAAATGGGCTGCTATATTGAGTCATGGGATAACACATGTCTCAACAGGGGAAATGGTGCATCAGATATTACGTTATTATACGGCTTACGGCTTTAATGCTTATTCGAAACATTTTTGTAGGGCATGTTTAACGTGTGCGAAACACAATTCACAAGGTAATTTGAGTCCACGCAGAGGACGCTTTCCTACACCACAATATCCATTTCAAATTATTCATATGGACTTATTTGATAAAAACCAAAGTGAAGAAAAAAAATAAAATAAATGTTTGGTCATCATAGATGTGAATTCGAAATGGTTAGAACTCTTTCTAACCAACAAATCCAGATGCATTGACAGTGGCAAAAGTACTTTGTAAGGATATCATTCCGAGATATGGTATTCCTGAAAATAATAAACAGTGATAATAGTACCCATTTTGTTAACTAACTTGTGAAAGAGATAGGAATGTTTCACGTTGATTTGAAAGATAATTGTGCTTACCACCCTCAAAGCTCTGGATTGGTGAAAAGAATGAACAAAAAAAAAAAAAGTGAAAAGGCTATGCATTGAGGAAACGGGGAGGCAGTGGACACAGTGTATGGAAATTAGTAAAACTGTTTGTAAAAACGACAAGCACTGTGACTTTCCATTGAATGTTATGCGAGTCGCCTCTCTGTCCACTTTTAAACCTCGCTTGAAGATGAATATTCGGGCCTTTGACTCAGCATGAGACTGTTGCTGTTCTGTTGTTTTTCTGGTATCTACTGTAAATGTGTTTATGTGAGTTAATTTGAGTTATATACAGAGAGTTGCACTGTATTGTATTTCATTGTATTTAGGACCGAGACGTTGTAAAACATTGTTTGGAAGGCCTTATAGAATACCTCAAATTTAAGAACAAATGGGAAATAGATGCTGAAGCAACTTTAGCTGACTACATGTGAAAAGTGTTAGAAAAACAAAGACAGGCACAAATTTAGAGTGGTGAGGATCTTTCTGTCTCCTAGCAGGGCACTAAACTAGTGGAGCCAGGAGACTGGATGCTTGAAAGAAGTTTGAAGATAAGACATATGTAATTACCCAAGGGGGAATGCCATGTTTAGTTTTATTGACAGCTCTCACAGCTGTAAATATAGTAGAAGAGTCAACATTGGTTCATTTGACACATGTAAAAAGGTCATTTTGGTTGAAATCTCCTACAAAGGAGATGAGCGGAAGTCTGATGATAGGGTGGTCTTATTTCATAAGACACCAGACTAAGTAGAGGGGATATTTCAGACAAAATGACCCTGAAGTGGTTAAAAGCAGCTGTTCTATGTTGGATGTATACAATTTTATTCTGATATTTTTGTTGTTGTGTTATATGTGGGAACAACCCAGAGTTACATAAACAAACTATGATGTGACTATAGTACAATACCAACAGTAAGAATCCCAATTACTAATCAAAATGGATTTGCAAACACCAAGCAGATAATTGAAAAAAAAAAAGTGATGGGACATATTTGTGGAGCTTGGACGACATGTTGATAGATTTGAGTTGGAACCATGAGTAATACTCAAGTGGGCAACTATTGGTCCACAGAACAAAGTTACAGGAGAAAGTCTGTACTTTCGTGAAAAGATAGCAATTGGACAACGAGATATCCAAAATAAGCAAATGAAATTGTATTATTGATATTATATTAATGCTTATCTTGATAATACATGTATGGATTGGGTCAGCGTGTATCCTGTGACTAGAGTTGATGTAGATGAACATGTTTTCTATGATAGTTGCTCTTGAAAATTTAAATAGCATTAATGTTGCTGACAGAGCTAAGCGGTTAGGAATCTTTTCACCACCACTGTGTCTGGTTTTGATAGTGGTTGAAATAAACTTCAATCACTATCAAGAGGGGAAATCTGGTGGTGGTGTGGATATGATAGATCATTTGATAAATCACCCAAAAATGTAAAAGGTTTTGAGACTTAGTGCATATCTGTATGTGTTTTTCATAACTAGGCCCTGCTTATAGATTATTGGTAGTTTCTGGAGAGTGCCATTTCACAAAATGTAATTGATTGATCGTAAATGGTATGTTTTATATTGTTTGTTAATAAACTGTGTGAACTGTCCAATGTCATGACAGGACATCGGTGACGTTAAAAAAGAGAAAGCAGAGTATCACGGCAAAAAAAAAAAAAAAAATGATTCAACATACATGGAAGCCATCGGTGTTCTCCTTAGTGTAAGTAAGTAAGTAAGTGTAAATTAACAGATCAAGTAACAGGATTTGAGTCCTCGAACGAAGAACAAAGAACGCAGACAGGTCAACTGCATCATCACAACGTGCAAAAATTAGGTAATTGGACGCAAAGTGGGTTTGAAACTGTGCATGAACGGCTATCAACCAATCTCTAATGGCATTCCGAAACAGGATGACTGTTGATGTATTGTTGGATGAGAGAGGTGGTGTTTGTGCTATGTTCGGTGAACAATGTTGCACATTTATTCCCAACAACACAGCGGTGGGTGGTCGTCTAACCAGGGCCATAGAGGTCTCAGGACTCTTCATGGTAAAATGAAAGGACAACTGGTCTGTGTATATATATATATATACACATATATATACACATATATATATATATATATATATATATATATATATATATATATACATATATATATATTTGTTACTTTGGAATAAAGACATTAAATTGATGTAATTTTGTTTTAGAAAAATGCTGTAGTTTTTTTCTCTGAATACAACCTACAAACGGTTAAAAAGGACATTCTGAAATGTTTTTTTTTTGGGCTATCAAATATTTAGTTTGACACTCAAACCGCACACTATTCGTGTCAATTTGTTTGGTTCTATCTCCATGAGTATTTTTTTGTGGTGCATCAAAAGCGTGTTTTAACTTACTTAGGTAAGACAGGTTTAGTGGAGAGATGAGGCCAAACAGCATCACACATCTATGTGCAAGAGATGGCAACTGACAAAGAACCTTCACACCTACAATAACTGCCCCGATGTAATGTGGTGGCTGAAGATCCTCTTCCTCCCGGACAACAAACACCACCATGGTGCACTTGGCAGGCTCTTGATCCAATTCATCCTACAGACCACCATGATAAAAGACAAATTCATTAGAGTTATTTAGATTAAATTTTTTTCCACCATGAAAAAAAAACAAACAACATATATATGTGTGTGTGTGTGTGTGTGTGTGTGTGTGTGTGTGTGTTTATATATATATATATATATATATATATATTTTTTTTTTTTGGAAGCATCTTTCAGGACACTCAAGGCCGCTGTACAGAGTAAAATACGAAAGTAAAAACACAAATACGGGTAGAAACACCAACACGTAAATCAAGCAGGATAAAATACAATAAAGTGGATGAGGGACATATCTGGAATTGGAGAGAGTAATTAAGGCGGAACAGATTGGTTTTGAGTTTAGTTTTAAACACAGGGAGGGTGGTGCAATTACAGAGGTCAGGTGGAGAGAGTTCCAGAGCTGGAGAACCGAATCGCTGAAGGCTCTGTCCCCCATGGTGGCAGGCAAGGGGTGGAGTGAGGAGGATGAAGACCGGAGAGCGCGGGATGGAGTGGGAATATGGATGATGTCTGAAAGGTAGGGAGGGGCGAGGTTGTGAAGAGATTTGAAAGTCATGTGTCATGTCATTATCCACACCGCTTATCCGGTACAGGGTCACGGGAGGGTGCTGGAGCCTATCCCAGCTGACTACGGGCGAAAGGCGCACTACACCCTGAACTGGTCGCCAACCATAGATTTGAAAATATATAGAAGAATTTTGAAAATGATTTGTTGATTGACTGGAAGCCAGTGGATCTGCTGAAGGATGGGGGGTTGATGTGATAGGTGGAAGGTGATTGGAATCCATTGCACATCCTTGAGGCACCCTAAAGCTCCCGTATGTCTGTCACTGAGTCTTGAATTTTTACTTAGTAAACTGAATTTGAGCATATGCAGTATTGAATTTTTGGTGAGGAGACCTTTTTTTTGAGGAATTAAAAACGCATTTTAAAGTCCTACATTCAAGTTTATTGGGATATAGTTCTTAACAAAAACATTATGATCGAAAAATTCAGAATCAAATTAAAAATATACAATTTATGTAATTCGAATTCAGTTTTTCAATTCAATAATTCAGTGTTCAATTCAAAACATTCAGGTTTCAATTCAAATATCAAAGTTAAGATATTCACATTCAAATAACCAATATTCAGATTTAGTTTCAAGTGGGACAAATATCAGACCATAGTCCAGCAATTAATCCAAACTCTGTGTCAAATTAAGTGATGATTGTACTGCCTTTATTATTTTAGAGGAGGAGTAATACCTGCTGCTGTATCTTCTAGTGCTGGACGATTAATCAAAATTTAAATCGTGATTTAGATTTCTTAATTTTGAAAATGTTCTAATTGAGGGAAAAATGTTTCAGATTAAGAAAGAGTTCAAACAAATTACATATGTTCAATTTGAGAGAACCTGGCTAACCAAGATGGAACTTTACACCCTGGAATTGAAGGAGATACTTGGAAAAAAAGGCCGAGTTACTGGCACTGAAATAAGACCTATGCTCAGTTCACTCAGTCATGTAAGAGGGTTGTGTTTTATTACTGCAAATAGAATTTGCATCAAACTATTTTGGATAAGTCCATCATAAGCATTAACAGAATAAAACAATAAAAGATCTGTTAGAGCTTATGGATATCTTGCTATTTTTTTTATTTAAAGTTGAGATGCACTTTTTGGGATGTAAGCAATGCATATGTGAGCTTTTATTTATTTAAGACACTTAATCATCTTGTGTCTTTTTAAATAGCAAAACGTTGAAGCTGGAAGGGAGGGCATAATCCATTCCTTGATGAAATTCCTCGGACAGTCTGCAGAGGAACTTATCACGGACTACCAGGTAAATTACAACAGTATTACGTTTTTAAAGCTGCAATTAACTCATAGACTGTGCAGCAAACATTTTTATTTGTCACAATATTCAAATAAATTAATTGCTGCCAGTATGTGACCTGCTCTGGCTAAAGGGTTGGCATTTGGCAAAGGTTACTTTCGGGTAATTGACAAAATAAATCAGAAGGTCCAAAGTTTCGATTTTGAGATTTCTACAAAAATCCTATCCTTGAGGTTGAGGTTTCTATTTTAATTTCCGTTTTCATTGCCCTTTTTATTTATTTTTTTATTCTCATATATGCTGTTATAAACATGTAATGCAGATTGCAAATACTGTCACATATCACTGGTGTCCGGCTGAAACATGTTGTCATAATTTGAGTAATTTCATGTTTTTCTAGATCTAATCTATTGGTCAATCCACACGAGTGGGTGTTACTTGTAAATATTACTGACCAATCTCAAATGTTGAAAATGGTTTGCTCTCTTTGGATGATGCAGTGTTAATGATTGCAAAAACGTGCCATTGGAAGTCTCCTGCAAGGTGAAGATTCTGGAGCTTCTTGGATACTGCCTGAAGACAGCGATATTCAGAACTATAAAAAGCAAACACAAATTTGGGACATTATGCACCTAACCATGGATGTATATGCTCTTTCAGGAAGTCAGCAGAGAACAAGCAAAAGAGGACCAGGCCAAGCAAGTACTGAAGGTCTATGTCAGGGGTGTCAAACTCATTTTTATGGACGGGCCACATCGTAGTTGTGGTTTCCCTCAGAGGGACTGTGAACCCATATAAATTGATTGGAAAGCCAGTTTTGAAATCAGAAGCTAGTAAGTAATTGTTCAACAATTTTTCAATTTATTTTAAAAGGGGAGGATTGGTAACAAATAATTGGCAATATCTCATATCTCAGTGTTGTTGTGAAGAAAATATGCTAGAAACAGGAAGTTGATGCAGATGATTTGCCCTTTGCGGGCAACATAAAATTAGGTTGTGGGCCAGATCTGGCCCCGGGCCTTGAGTTTGACACACGTACTCTATGTCTTCCAAGCAAGTGAGGGACAAGAAGACACATCCCATGCCTCTGTTTCCATTGTTGCTTAAGAAAATGAGGTTGTGGAAATGTTGCCAGTCTCCTGCTCATGGGAATTAACTATGCGCTGAACTTACTAAATTTGCAGTACCCGTTTGAGGTGCATCAGAAGCTCTTTCTTGAGATAGATGGCCTGAAACTTGCACTCGGAGTCCATTCCCTGACTCTCCATTGAATGTTAGGCAAGCCCCCTCTCTGTCCACTTTTAAAACGTTTTGAAGACACATTTTTATTCTTTAGCTTTCGACTCAACATGTGACTGTCGTTGTTCTTCTTGTATCTACTGTACGTGTTTTAATTTGTGTTCTAATTTCCTGCTAATTTATACAACACCGTATGAAAAACACTTTGTTACAGCTCCAACTATTATAATTGCAAGTTATTTGTACATGGGTATTTCTTGTTTCGTGGACTAATACTGTGCGCAAATGCAAATGCTCGGCCTTTTATCACAAAAAATGTCCGAAGGGCAAGATCTTAATTCCTCCTCTAATATAAAACCTTCCCGAAGAACAAATCGTATAATTCTAACTTGCTAGATTTAGTCCAATGCACGATACATTTAGGCTAACTCGACGTCGCTCCAGTCAGTAAAGCACGCTTTATGGTTCACCAAAATGCATACCGTGAAATTCTTACCTTGTTTATGCGACGAGGATATTATCCCGTAAGGAGTTACACTGACGCTGTACTGCTTCTTTTTGTATTTCTCTGTTCAGGTCGTCCCTCCCGCATTTCGCCCAAAGTCAGACGGGATAGGCGGCAGCACCTCCCCGCAAGCCAGTACAAGATAGGCGGTGTGGAAGATAAAGATAACACGTCCCTCCGTTTGGATCGGGTATTGTGTTTTCTTTAGAGCTTTTGGTTCGTGTGCACTGTGCAACACAGTCTGAGCGCAAATACAAATGCTCGGCCTTTTATAAATAAATAAAAAATCCGAAGAACAAGACCATCCTCGTCTAATATAAAACCTTCCCGATGAACGAACCTTATAAAACTTGCCCTCCGTCACAGCAAAACAATTTCTGCAACAATTTCATAATCCATTTGTAAAAAGACAACGGTAAGATTTCGTCCAGTGTACGATCAGTTTAAGCAAACTGGGTTTAGCTAGTCAGTAAAACACTCTTTATAGTGTAGCAACGTTAGTAACGCTAAATTCTTACCTAGTTTATGAGACGAGTGCTGTACTTGACTATTTTTTGTAATTTATTATTATTTTTTTTTTTTAATGCTTTATAGAGCAAATTGCACCTATGACAGTTGTTATTACCACAGAAGCCATCTCAAATGGTTGCAAACTCTGAGGGTGACTTTGAACCGGAAGTCCCGCCTCAATCGTCATCTGATTGACAGCGGAATCCTGGAGCCAGAGAAGAGAAAAGAATCAGACACGAAGTTGAAGAAGCGGAAAAAAAATAAACATCGAATCTCCAAGTTCTCGCAACGAGGGTGACTGTTGGGGTCTGGAGAAGTGACCGGGAGATGGAGAGCCCCGTATTTTGGTCTTGGTAAGAGGGTAACTCACTTGATGTTGACGAGGGAACCTATGCCGCTATGCTATATACCGGCGTGAGAAAACTACGGCCCGGGGGCCACATGCGGCCCGTTAAACGTTTTAATCCGGCCCGCCGAATTTGAAAAAAAAAAAAAAAAACCTTGTTAATGTTTTATTTTCAAAATAGTGTGGTTTTTCAAAGACAAGCTTTTGTTCACTTTCATTTAAAATTAAATGTATTTTTTTTCTCAGATGAGATGAGGTTACCAAAACACTCCATCCATCTGCTCCTGGTCCAGCCCCTCTGTCAAATTTTAGAACCCATTGTGGCCCGCCAATAAAAAAGTTTTCCCACCCCTGCTATATACTATAAGCTATGTTAATGTCGTCAGGCCATTATAGAGTATTTCTTCTGACATTTTGAAGGAGAAATAATACTCAACGTTTTATTTTTTTATGATGTTTGAGGCATTCTGACTGAAATACAGTTCAATTGAGGTTACCAGTAGTCATTTCCATTACCTGTCAATGTAAATTAGAATGTAACTTACTACAGTGAACCCTCGGTTATCGCGGTTAATGGGGACCGAGACCACCCGCGAAAACTGAAAATCCGCGAAGTAGCGGCGCACCTTCAAAAATGCTTAAAAAAAAAAAAGTGCGAAGTAGCGGCGCACCTTCAAAAATGCTTTAAAAAAAAAGTGCGAAGTAGCGGCGCACCTTCAAAAATGCTTAAAAAAATAAATAAATAAAATAATAATATATATATATATATATATATATATATATATATACGGGTAGAGAGAGAGAGGGTGAAATGCATGTTATAACAAAAAAAAAAAATTATTAAAACATTTTTTTATTCCCCAGCCATTATTTTTGTATTTATTCAATTACTTCTTTTTGTATTTATTTAATTACTTCGACTTTTACCTGCTGGTACGCCGTCCGGTGTGCCCTGGCATTCTTCATTTATTTATTCATTTATTCATTCATAACTGACAGCCTCGCGCTCCGCTCATGCCCGGGCGGAAGGTGTTCCTCTTCGGCTTAACAACCACGCACGCCGGCCGGTCTCCTCCGGAGCTCTCGCACGGTCCCGAACGGAGCGAAATGTCGCCCCGCTAGTGCCCGGGCGGAAGTTGTTCCTCTTCGGCTTAACTGCCACGCACGCTGGCCGGAGCTCTGGTACGGTCCGAACCGCGCGAAACGTCGCCCCAAATCGTGCCCGGGGGAACGTGCTCTTCTTTGTCCACTCTCCTCTTCGCCCACGTTCTTCTTCGGCGGACGCCGGCCGTCTAACCACTCCAGCGCCCCGTCGTGCCGCTCGGCGAAACTACAATGCCCCCGAATATTTTTTAGACCCGCGAAGCACTGAACCCGCGAAAGGTGAACCGCGAAGTAGCGAGGGTTCACTGTATTGCAACCAGATACCTATAAAATGTCATTTAATTTGCACTGTTTTGATCGCCACTGTTTTGCTCATTGAACAACAAATGAAAAGATGAATCATACACAGTGTTTGTAAAGATAATTGTCAATGTTTTATTAAATGAAATTCCAATGTAAAATTGTGTAATATTGTGTTATATAATGGGTCTACAACATACATTTCTCACAGACAAGTAGAGCTTTTTCTCATGAAATGTGTTGAAAAAAAACTAACATTTGAACATTGTTTTGCGTTACAACATCCGTGTTTACTGGTCATAAATTATTAACTTAAGTTTAATATACACTACACGAGCTGGGTAGCCACCACGCCTCAACCACCATAACAAGTTCGCTAACCCTTTAAGTCGAACGAGGTAGCTAACATATCGGGTTCAATTTGTACCAAAAATATGCTGTTGTGCCTTGTGTCTCTGTATATGTCGTCATGACGTGTCATTTGACAAAGCCTTGTGTCGATGTTAGTTGTCGATGTAACAGTCTTATGTTAGATGTCAATGTATGTCTATGTTAGATCTCAATGTGTCGATGTTAGATGTCAATCTATGTGTCTATATTAGATGTGTTTATGTTAGATGTCTATGTAAATGTTTGTGAGATGTCGATGTGTGTAAGATGTCTATGTAGAGGTTGGTTAGATGTCGATGTCTATGTAAATGTTTATGATGGATGTCGATGTGTCTGTTAGATGTCCGTGTTTGTTAGATGTGATTGTAATGGTTTATGTTATAGACGTCAATGTAAGTGTCAATGTTAGATGCCCATGCATGTTTGTTAGATGTCGATATATGTGTCATTGTTACATTTCAACGTAAATGTTGTTCGTGCAAGTTTCCAGTCCTCCAGCCACGTGACATCATGTGCGTCAAAGTGATAACTCGTACATTTCACGGAGGGAAAAAAAACAGACACCATTGGTAGTTTTGACCGGGAAAAAAAAAATCATTTATTTTTTTCGAACACCTCATGTCTCTTTCAGCGTAAGAATAAACATGACACGACCAAAATAAAATATACCAACACAGGCAAATATTTAAGGAGCACTCAAGAGATACACTTCAGCTCATTTAATCCCACCTATTTTTACTAACGCAAACCCTTCAATTCTAGCGCCCACAGAATAGTGTGCTATAATGCTATAAAAATATGGAGCCTTTACCTGACAGCGTTTGAATATAACTGAATTCCCATTGCTCACGAAAAACTGAGAAACTAAGAACAAACATTTCAAGCACAAGCTTGACTTGACTTCAACAGTTCTATTTTTTCTTTCGTGACAGCTCAGACATCAAAATAATGCTTTCCTTCTATAAAATAAAAACAGCATGACAAAAGGTGCTGAAATAAACTATATACGGAAGTGCGTGAGTGACAGTGTGTGCATGTGTTTTTGCAACGCATGTGTACACCCCGCCATACAAATTACACAATTCGTTGGGTATGTGGTATACACTTAAAAACAATTGCCTTGGAGCAAGTGAACACAACACGTCTCACACTGTATACATGCTGTAGAAGGGCTGGGCGATATGACCTCAAATCAATATCGCGAGAAATCGAGCAATTTTACCTCGATAACGATAAATGCACAATAAATTCCCACGTGGACTAAAATCAAAATAAATGCAGGAATTGCATATTGACTGTTTTTTTTATTGACCAACTGGTACACTTTACTTTCAATGAAAAATAAAAGTACAAAAATCATTTGTATGAACATTCCAAATAGCTTGCAGGGTTCGCGGTTAACTTTAAAAACTGCTTGCCCATAGGGCAAGTGCCACTAAAATTTGCCTTGCCCGAGTGGCCAAATTACTTGCCCGACTTGGGCAAGTGACAATTTTTTTTCTCTAAGAATAAAATGTTTATGGTTGTAAAATGTGCGCCACAAATGTAAATAAACATATAATCTGATAAGCATAAATTAATCTTGTTTTCATCATCAACCATGAAACCCTACTCACAAGAGCAAATGTATCATCCTGTGCAGTTATTGAAAATGTTAATTGTAGTTTTAATAATTAACAAATCTGCATGTTAAATTGGGAAAATGATATTACAGCAATCCAGATGATCAATTTTAAGTCCAGGAGAGCGTATTAATTGAGGAATCACATGAGTAAATTATGAGTGTGGCAAATTTGTGTATTCCTTTAAGACCAGTGCCTGTGGTGCTGCCTCCATAAGTTTCATAGCATAAACAGAACACAGTCACTGACACTATGTCAGGTCACATCATGGAGCTAATGAATTAACAGCCAATAATCAAATATTACTCCCTTCCTTACTCACAACTGAATTGTCTACTTAAAAATATTCGAGCTATTTTAGTCATGTCAGAGGAATCCGAAATGTTCGGATTTGAACGAACTCGTCGCCACTCGTAAACATGCGCAGAAGGTAAGAAAACTTCCGGCTGTCAATTTTCGGCCAAAATATCGTAGGTTTTTGTTGTGTTTTTCAAACTTCAAATGAGGATGCTACGACAGCGAGTTCCAATACTGCGGGATTTATTGACGTCCACTTTAACTCGACATTCACTGAACTAACTGATCCCCGTAGCGCCCGCCCATTACCCCCGATAAGGCCAATGGACCATACCAAAACATAAGGGGTTGTCTGGGTTAAACCATCACCATACAGTGCACACAAACAGATCACACCACCGTTTTCGTCAAAATTAAAGATATTTGGCTGCTTTAAAAAATGCTTGCCCGGTCGGGCAAGTTGCCCATAATTTTACCTTGCCCGTGGCCAAATTTCACTTGCCCCGGGCAATCGGGAAGCGGTTAACCGCGAACCCTGAGCTTGCTTTGCATGACTTGAACAATGTCACAAAGAAAAAGGGTACCTCTTGCGAAATCTTTTTCTGCAAATAGATTGCGCCAAGATGCTCTCATGATGTAAATAATGGCAAATAAAAAAACGCGAAATAAAATGAAAGAAAATGTCAATGCAAGCCAAATAAACAAGTGGGTATTATCGGGGAAAATGTGCCGTCTCGAGTACTCTGCTGCGCAGTCGCCACTTGTCATCTATGGAATGCACAGTTAGGCTCAATCAGGGATCCATGTTGCGACCCGACCACAAGTCGGATGTAGATGCAAAATGCTTGACATGTCTAAGCTCCCGGCCCGATGTAGTCCATATCGGGAAATACGGCTTTCATGAAGCGTTTAAATCCTGTGCGCGCCACGTAACTAGACGAGCTTTATCTTTAGCTAGTGCTAGGCTATCGCGTCCACCTCTGAGACGTTCTCTCGTATGGTGTCGCCTCCGTTCATGGGCTGTTGTCACTTGTCGAACCTTGCTTCTCACTTTGAACTTTCAGCACAGCATGGTTGTGTTGTGGGTGGTGAGAAAGCTTCTGGATTTGAATCGCCAGCAACGAGAGCGACAGACGGGTGGAGTCACATGACTAGAGGCGCTGTAGCGGTCTTAAAGGGGCATGAACATTGCCGCAGACAAAAGGCTTTTCTTTTTTTATTCATCGAATTTACCGACATGGGCAAAATGATTTCGGTCATTGTAATAAATTTCGGTAACGGTAAATTTTCGGTTTATCGCCCAGCCCTATGCTGTAGCATGGCTTTCTTTGCCGTGGGTGTCAAATATTTTACTTTGTTTTCAGAGTGCTTACAGACCTCTTGGTTTTGCCTCAAAATAATTGTCTGCAAAGCAGTCTGTGCCATCCGCATCATTGATGTGCAGGAGTAGCTTGTTGGTAATAAATAGCTGCAAGAAGTCCGCTGTTTGCCGCAGCATCCAGTGGTCCAGCGCTCGCAGTGAAAGTCTTGTCTGGCAGCCCGAACCATCCCCAAACATTTCGAGATGCACGCCCACTAAATTCCAGAAATATAAACATGGACAAACTTGACATTCTTCCAGATTCTGTCTCTTTGCATTGTTTTGAAGTTACTCCTGCAACTTTTCCACTTCTTCGATCCTCCCCATTGTCTGAAAAAGAAGTGTATATTTTGATTTGAAATAATGACCTCAACATACCAATACATTTGTTTATCATCTGAACTGGATTATTTTGAAACAACATTTGGGATGGACATCTGGGATTTGTTGTTGTGTATATTCAGAGTAATCCTTTTCTTGTATATAGCTAAAGCAATAGTCGCTGGCCTTGAAAATGGGTACAAGACTTGACCAAATTAAGATGCCATAAGGTCTAATTTGCCCCTTCTCTACCACAACCGATTTAGAGGCCATTAGTAACAGATTTGAGAAGACCACTTTTAAAGATATGAAGCCAGAGCTCGGCACCGGACCCATTTTTATTATTTATTATAATTTTAATGTATTATTGAGCAAATGACACAATATGTCAGTTGTGATTACCACAGAAGTCATGTCAAAATAGTGCAAATTCTGAGGTCGACTTCAAATCAGACAGGCGGAGACGAGCGCCAGAGAAGAGATGAGAATCAGAAGAGATGTTGAAGAAGCTAATAACAAAAAAAAACAAAAAAACACATCAAATCTCCATGTAGTAGCAACGGGGATGGCTCATGGGGTCAGGAGAAGTGAGCGGGAGATGGGGAGTATGAGGTGCCGTTGGGGACAAAAGTCAGGAATCGCTTCACACTTCTGAAATGCACTCTTACACACCAGTGAAATTGTTGTTGCTCATGCATACTTATGAAACGCTATCATACATACGAGTGAAACGCTCTCATACACACTAGTGAAATAGTTGTTGCTCATACACTCGTCAAATGCGCTCATACACATAGGTGAAACATTCTCATACACACCAGTGAAAGGCGCTCAGGCACAATTGTGAAATTATTGTTATTCATAAATACAACTGAAACATGCTCATGCCCATACACGAGTGAAATGCTTTCATACAAACACCCACACTGTTGAAAATGCTGTCATGAACACAAGATCGCTTACAAATACTAAAATGTAAAAATTAATCATTTATTTAGCAGGGATGCATGGTGGGCGACTTGTTAGCACGATGGTCTCACAATGCAGAGGTCGCGGGATTGATTCCGGCTTTCCTGTTTGGAGTTTGCATGTTTCCCACACGCCTGCGTGGGTTCTCCGGTTTCCTCCCACATTCCAAACACATGCATGGCAGGTTGTTTGGACACCCTAAATTGGTGTGAGTGTGAGCGCGGATGGTTGTTTGTCTTTGTGTGACCTGCGATTGGCTGGCAACCAGTTTAGGGTGTACCCCACCTACTGCCCCAAGATAGCTGGGATAGGCTCCAGCACCCCCCGCAACCCTTGTGAGGAGAAGCCGTACAGATAATGGATGGTGGGATGGCATTCATAATGGACGGCCGCCACGGTGGGCGACTTGTGAGCACGATGGTCTCACAATGCAGAGGTTGTGGGATCGATTCCGGCTCCGGCCTTCCTGTGTAGAGTTTGCATGTTCTCCCAAGCCTGCGTAGTTTTCTCTGAGTTCGCCAGTTTCCTCGCACATTGCAAAAACATGCATCCATTTACTCTGATGCCAATGTTTTCTGTACCTTATGGCAGATTTTTCTCTTTGCCGAAGACTATTAGCACTTGTAGAGCGAGGACCTGTGCCACAGTCGTCAACTGCACCCTAAAATCAGATCATTTTGTATTTTAGACATTACACACTACACAGTTAAAGATGGTCCAAAAAAGAAAAATGGATTAATGTATTTCAACTTACATAATACTCTTTAAAGAGCTGACCAGCTCATTCCCAGAGGTACGTATTGGGGCGTATTGGTCGTCTTTACAGAAGACTCCAGGAGGTAACTCAGGTTTGACCTTCAGCCACAACAGAGTGTTGGGTGTGAGTGCTTCCAAGTCGTTGAGGTCGGAAGATGTCCTTGTGATAGGCCTGCTGTTTATAACTGCTTCAGCCTCACCAAGCAAGGTATATTGACTTTCTTCACCCGAAATTTGTTCTTTTACAGTGACATTCAGGATTTTTCTCACAGACCAAATAAGTCGCTCACAGCTTCCTCCGTGGTGGGAACCTGCTGGGGGATTGCTATGCCACTGAATACCTTTTTGCAGCAAGTGTTTCTCGATTTACTTAGTGTTCCATTCTTTGATTGATTTCTTCATTTCACTGTCAGCTGATCTAAAGTTGGTTCCGTTATCAGAATACATCTCTCTCACTTGTCCTCTTCTGACAAGAAATCTTCGGATTGCGTTGAGACAAGCATCTGTGTCACGTGAAGATGCAATTTCCAGATGTACGGCTCGTACAGCGAGACATGTAAAAATCACGCCGTATCTCTTTACTTGTCCTCTAACCCTACTTACTTAGAATGGACCAAAATAATCAACGCCAATTCTCTTGAAAGGCGGATCGTCAGGTAGCACTCTTCTGATGACTCTAGCAGCTCGAGGTATCCAAAACTGTTGATGCAGATTAGCCATCATGTGGTTCCTTCCAGCGTGAGCTGTAATCTCATGAATGTATCTCAGGACTAGCTTTGTGTTATGTGAATCCTTGGCAAGATGGCTTGCTGTTTTGCTGTTTCAGGCATGGCTGCGTGGCTCAACTGTCCACCAACCCTCATGACACCATCTTGAAGTACTATATTGAACTTGTAAAGTGGGCTACTTTTCTTCACCCTTTTTTGTTTTTCAAATATGGCTAAATCTTTTTTGAAACTTCGCCTTTGACAGTATTTCACAAGTTCTCTTTCTGCTTTATCCAAGTCGTTGCAGGTCAAATACTTTCCTTTGACAGTTCTCTTGAATAAATTCATCTTGCCTTCTTCACCTAATGTGATTAACTCCTTTCTATTTTCCTTTACTCTGTCAGTAAGTCTTTCAGCTTTAGAAACCAGGCTACGGCCTGCTTCAATGCTGTCCAAGACGAATAATGGTTCATCCACTGGCCCAGAGAATCTTTGGGCTACAGTGACTGAATTACATGCACTTGAGTCACTCATTTGACCTCCAGGTCATTAATTGGTAATTTGAAGTGTTTTTTGTGTTTAACTAAATTCCTGGACACTGCCTGATTTTTTTCAGAGCTGTACAACCACTAGAAAGGGTGGTTCCCACAATGTGAGTTTTGCTCAGGTGGCCCAACAATGTCACAAAAACAAGTAGGGGTGTGTGTGTGTGTTTGTATAAGCTACATGTTGGGGACCAACATCGGACAGCACACCCACTGTAGGGGACCAAAATTTTTGTGGGGACCAAAAATCTGGGCCCCACAAAAAAGAGCATTGAATTCAGTGATAAGAAGCTCAGGGGGAGGTCCTGTCAAAGTTTCAGGGCTTCCCAGGAAGGTCACAAAAACAAGACGAGTGTGCTAGAAATGTGTGTGCGGAAAAATTACTCAGGATCGCTGTCTAGTGGTCGGTCCCGGTACTGCACTTACGCACACTTCACACACTCGGCTGGTCTGCGCATGTGCAGGACAGTCTGCTTTATGTCAGGCAGCCACCCTCCCCTCCCCCACAGCCCAACCCGAAAAATTGAGATGTTAGTTAAGTATTTATTCCTATTATTGAGTGAGATTACATATTTTTACTTGGCAGCTGGCACAACAGCTAAGCTTGGAGCACAGTTATTGCAAAATAAAATAAATAAACAGTAACAACAATAACGATTGTTAATATTGTTATACTTTATAGCGTAACCTATTTATACTAATTTTCTGTATGCAATTTCAAGTGCAACTAATATAGTTGTGCATATAGATAGCCACCAAACTCCATACATTAGATAAAAATAAGAGCCACGATGTTAACCAATTAACAGTTCAAGAAAAAAGCAGACATCCAAGAACTTGCTTTGTTACTTTTGCGTGGCCAGAACTACAAACCCCAAAGCAGAGCAAACCCAAAACATCAGAGAAAGTACAATACTTTTGTCAAGGAGTGGTGCTGCTGCTTTGCGATCGCTGCCACCATAGTGAACGCGCTACCACATTCGTGCACACGCACACATGCCACACACCTGTTTTCCACGTCCTGTCAGTCCACTCCGTCGGTCCACATTTATTTCGTTGGTCAGCCATCACGGTTGGGTGCGCACTAGATCGCTGTTAAACCATCTTCTACGCCACAGTCCTCGTGTTCAACAAACATTTCTCCCGAACTCGCCTACCATGCACAACTCTCCACTTTCAAACCGAGCGCCGCTGTTACTTCCGGGTTTTTAGCGCCAAGCACTTGACGCTAGCGTGTGACGTCATGGCGAAATACTAGGTTTTAAAATAAAAATTTTCTTTTTTTTGTACAGTCTAAGTGCATGGGGTTATGATAGATCGAATGAGTATACCTTTATGTACTCACTAACATTTATGTTGATCATAAAATGTTGTTTTGATGAAGAAAACTGTTATTTTTTAGAATCAATTGGCTTAGGGCACTTGGGCAAACTACGGCCCGGGGGCCACTTGTGGCCCGTTAAACGTTTCAATCCAGCCCCCCAAACTTGAAAAAAATTAAATGAATAAGCCTTGTTAATGGTTTATTTTCTAAATACTGTGGTTTTTCAAAGACATATATATTGTTGTAATGCTTTTGTTCACTTTCGTTTAAAATTAAATGTATTTTAGGACTCATTGTGCCCCCCCCCCCCTCCCAATCAAAAAGTTTGCCCATCCCTGGCATAGTGGATGGGCCGAGGAGTTTAAAAGGCACACATCATGCATTTTTCAGTCAGTTTTAGCCAGGGCTTGGTATGGGGAAGACCAGCTGGTTTACATGTAATCATTAAATTTTCCCAAGTTTTATTTAAGTTAATTGGACAAAACAAAAAAACGCAATATTCTTCTGCCAGAGAGTATGTAATATTCTTCTGCCATTTTATTGTAGAGGGCCATTTTGAGCCCCTAACAATATTATTCAACCAAGAGATCATGAGTCGTCGCCCACTTACTTTCTGAAGTCAGCTGGGATGTCACGGCTGTGACCCTCGTGAGGATAAAGTGGTTCAGATGGAAAAGTAGGACTAAGGGCTTTTTCTCAGGTTTCCATGCGCAAATCCATGTATATTAGGTTAATTGGAGACTCTAAATTCTCTACTCATCAAATGACATTCGTGACCCTGATGGATAGATAAAATAGATTATTAATCTGCCATGGGAAGTCCAAGGTGTCTGGTAGAAAGAAATGCATTCATACACTCATTACACAGTCAACCAAGCAAAGACACAAAGCCTAGGGCAGGGGCGGGCAAACTTTTTGATTGGAGGACCACAATGGGTTCTAAAATATGACAGAGGGGCCGGACCAGGAGCAGATGGATGGAGTGTTTTGGAAACCTCACCTCATCTGAGAAAAAAAATACATTTAATTTTATATGAAAGTGAATAAAAGCATTCCAACAATAATATTTGTCTTTGAAAACCACAGTGTTTAGAAAATAAAACATTAACAAGGTTTATTCATTAAATTTTTTTCAAGTTCGGCGGCCCGGATTAAAACTTTTAACGGGCCGCATGTGGCCCCCGGGCCGTAGTTTGCCCTCGCCTGGCCTAGGGCATAAACACATACATGTAATATCCAATCCGCTTATTCTCACAAGGATAGCGTGCTGGAGCCTACCCAGCTGTCAACGGGCAGTAGGCGGGGCACACCCTGAAGTGGTTGCCAGCCAATCGCAGGGCACGCAAAGACGAACAACCATCTGCGCTCAAACTCACTCACAAATGCAACCTCCACACAGGAAAGCTGGGTCCCGGGATCGAACCCTGCACCTTGGGACTGCGAGCCGGATGTCCTAACCAGTCTTAACTCATTAAATACCAGCCATTTTCACTGGAGCAACCCACTCAATCCCAGAGTTTTCCTGGGTTTTGACTAATATTGCAAGGCCCACAGAATATTGTATTCTAATGCTATATAGACATGGAGCACACCCGAAGAAAGATGAGACTCTCTTCTTTCAACAGAAAAAAAATGTTTGTTCCTATCTTTTTCCATTCTTGAACAATCGGCATTTGAAAATAGCTAAATTTCATGAAAGCTCCAATCCCTGGGGAAAAAACTGAGAAAATGAGCTTTTTGTAAACTGATGCATTTTGACCATAATTTGAACTTTGACACTATTATTTATGGCTTTTATGACACCTCTAACATCTAAATAATGCATGCCTTCTATAAAATAACAAAAAAAAGCACAAAAAATATGTTTTTGATAAAATAAATTTATTTGCACATAACACTAAACGACTGAACTGTTGAACTATGTACAAAAATGAAATACATCAGTGTCATACATACTTTTTTTTTGTGTGATATAAAATAAAACAGTTGCCTTGATGCAAGGGCACACAACATAGTTCACACCACATTCTTGTTTCACTCCGTTTGCCTTTGCGCAAACAGACCCGACACTTTCGTTGTGGTCTGGCTTTGCTGGTCCGTGGAAAATAGGCGAGCTTGTGTTTGTCCACTGGGGTTTGTGTGAAAATAATTGTCTGGGAAGTGATTGCTGGCATCCGCGATGTGCTGCAGAAGCTCATCCGTGAGAAACAGCTGCAGGAAATCAGCTGGCTCCTCAGACTCCAAATGGGCAGCGGCATTCAGTGGTCCAGGGGTTGCTGTAAAGTCGATTTTCCTCGGTTGCCATCCAGTGTGACGCCATCCGGAACCACTGCTTCCTGATGCACAACCTGTAAATTACAGAAATATAAACAATTGGAAATATATATTTATTGCTGCATTTTATTGCTGGCGTGTGAAGTTTCATATTATAATTTACCTTTCTTTACACCAACAAGACGAGGAGGAACTTTCTTGCCGCGGGATGCACAATCTGTGAATTTTAGAAAGTATGCATGATTACCACACCATTCAGTATTGTTGTTTCCTCGTCGGGGAGGAGATACGCTCGCGTCTAACTGCACATTTATGCGACATTTTCTGCCCGCAAGATGCATGATATGTACAATAAAAGCATGAGGGGTAAAACCACATGTTCAATGGTAACTTGCGAGCGCTTACCTCCTCGTTCGGGGGGATCTGGTGAGGACTCTCAGCTGCTTTGGCTATTGTCCGAAGGCAGGCGATGCAGGCCGCAAGGCACGCGCACCCTCTTTAGACGCCTGTTTGTTGTGACGATGACGAAGCGTCATCCTCTCAACCAAAGCGTCTCCATCGCCTTGATGCTTTTAGGAAGCTTTTTTTTACAAAAACGCATTCCTCGATCGTCATTTGCTTGGAGGATTTCATTGCTAACGCTACTAATGCGACTGCTGCTAGTGCTGCCGATGCTGCTGCTACCCACGCTGCTCTCCACACTTATAAGTCTACCCCAGGATCCCGCCCCCCATTTGTACCTCTGGCGCAGATTCAAGGCGGATCTTTTGCACCTCTGCCCCCTGCTGGGTGATTTTTACATGATTCACAATGCGGACAAGGCTGATTCTCAGTCAGAGGTTGCATCAGACCCTTATGTACACTATGACGTAAAAAAGACAGGAAACGTACTTATACGTCTTTGGTAGAGGGCGCCATTGCATTAAAAGACGTCTTTGTACGTCTAAGGGAGTAAATGAGTTGAACAAAGTACAGGGTCCTTCACCTGACTACAGATGATCTTCTGGGGACTTTATTTGGTTTTAATCACTTTTGGGGTCTGTATCTATGCACACTCCCTGGTTTTGCTACCTTCCCGGGTACCACATACACACTGCTTAGTTTCTCTGCCTTCGTGGGTACCACATACATATTGCTTGGTTTCTCTGCCTTCCTGGGTACGACATACACACTGCCTGGTTTTGCTACCTTCCTGGGTACCAGTCACACAAACGTCAGACGACTCAGCACATACCGACTGTCTCAGCACTACACACTTTCACTCCAAGGCAGTGCTGTGAACCAACTTACTGACAAGAGGTAGTATTTAGAATTTTAAAAAGTGCTTGAAAGGTTTTGTTCATGTAAAACCAAGAGATTATGACATTATTATTATTATTTAAATCAGTATTAAACAGCATCAGCATAGGTTAAAGATATTATACAGACTATATACGATAAAAAAATACTAAACCACCCTTGCTTTTCCGTCATTTCTTGTATAAGTTAACACACAGATGTATAACATTTGTTTATACAAATATAACGATTAAAAAGTAGCTGATTAGAGTTTTAATTTTGTATTCATTAATCTGTAATAAAAATGGACATATTTTGGTTAATAAAATTAACAAGAAATAAAAGTAAAGGGTGTTCTAATACTTTTTTCAAGATTGTCCTAACATACATTTAATGTTTACAGTATATGTCTTCGGAAGAAGCGCAGCATTAGATTTTTTTTTTTGTTCTCTCTGTTTGACTTCTGAATTTGAATTTCTGTCACAGATGTGCTTGAATTCTATTTTGGATGATTTGTGTTAAACTGCACAAATATTTGAAGAGCCATAGAATTCAAGAATCACACCAGTGCTGCTACTCCTCCGAACGGGTGAACGCCCTTGATTAACAACCTGCATTGAGGTGGCTTTTGAGATTCGTGGTGTGGGAGAAAAATCTCTGAAGGCATTCTTAGACTTCAAGAGAGGGTCCACAATTTTCAAAGATTCACTTCCGTCTGAATCAGAGGCCTCACTTGTATCCGGAATATATTCATCTCCACTGTCATCTGAGTTGGAGTAATAATGCTTATCCATTCCAAAGTCAGCCTGTTTTTTTAATCTAAAAAACAACAACAACGAAATATAAAGGATAGAAGGCAGGAGACCAATAAAATATATGCAATTTGCTTGTAAGATTCCCTGAAATCTATATGGGTTGTTTACCTGTATACTTTTGGTCCTCCTGAGCCTTGGGATAGTAATATGGTCTGGGTCTGAGGCGCAAAGTTCAGGGGCAGGATTTGACAATGATTCGTCAGAATCTGTGTCGTTATTCCAAGGAAGATTCAGCCCATATTTTTTGTCCAAGGGAGGAGACTGGGTTGCATCAGAGTCCAAGAGAAAATTGAGAACCCATTAAATACTTAATCCCCAGAGGAATCTGCACAGAAAAAGGTCTTAATTCTATTTGAAAAAAAAAAAAAAACTAAAATATTGATGAATGATATGACAAAATAATGTAATAACAAAATTAATTGACCGTAACAAAAAGCTCCCGGGAGGAAAACTACATTAAATGTTTTTTTAACAGGGCAGTGAAAATATTGGAAAATAAAAACGATAATAAATAAAATAATATAAAAAAAGAATTCAATGTGTATCGATGGACCCATATGAAATACTTATATCGCTATGTACTTATCAGCCATATCGCCCAGCCCAATATGTAACTGCAACTTCAAAACCTCGGGCCATAACAGGATTGTAACATGGGATGCATATCTTCATTCCTAAATTTGTAGATCCCGAGGAGGCTGCTCAATGGTCCTGGTAATCTAAACCTCAACCAATTCGGTCACAGCCAATGTTCTCCATCCTTGTTAAGAAGTTTTGAAATGATTTAATAGATATACTATTGCAAACTATACCAGAATTTTAGACATTTTAAACTTTTGATCACAATTTTACCTATTTTCTAAAAATCTGAAGAATCCACATGCCAAATCACCTGCTGTAGACACATAGGTTCTGTTCTGACAGATAATTCAGTTACAGGTTGTGTACTTAAAGCCAATAAGAGGGCAATGCAGCAGTCGACAACCTGACGAAAGCTTAAGTCTCCCAATGAGAGAACTGTAGTGGCTGGTAGGTTCTTAGATTGTAACATAGTAAAGACATATACTAGGCATAACTGTATATCATATGATGATGAGGGAAAATATTATTAGCTACGATTTATGTCCAGATATATTAGAAAACTTGTCCAACCAGCACAGGTCTATCTAACTGTAATTTTAACATCTCAAGACACGACAGGATGACCACATGATACGCATACCTCCTTTTCAGAGTCTGTCAAAACTTGAGAAGGCTGCTTCGATGTTCTGGTGGCATCAACCTCAGCCGATTCAGTCATTGTCGGTTGTCCTCCATCCTAATGAACAAGTTGAATATTAATTTAATGAATTAAAAAAAGAAAATGGATCAGAATTTTACACATTTTAGGCTTTGGCCACCCAAAACAAAAACTAACAAGTTCACGAATGAAACAAAACCAATTACTTTAGCGCATGACAATTAATCTTCAGTAGAGATATGTTGTGACTGATATTTCAGTCACAGGTTGTCTTTTGAACGCCACCAGGGGCGCAATGGAGCACAGGACAGCCAAAAGTCTTCTTGTCGGACACCTGTAGTGGCTGGTAGGTTCTAAGATTATAACATAGTAAAGGCACATACAACTCCTAACTGTATTTCATATGATAATGAAGGAAAAGATGATTAGCTATGATTTATGTCAACAATAAAAATGGCTCTACGGGGTCCCCACAAACACAAACCTGACAGTTGGGTGTCAGATGGCCAACATACCTGACACGCAATTCAACTCAACTGGACCCCACAACACAAGAAAAAGCTGAGTGAGCCTCAAACCAGACATACACATTCACTGACAAATATCCTGTGACACCAGATATATTAGAAGTCTTGTCTAATCAGCACACGTCTATCTAACTGCAATTTTAACATCTCGAGACACGACAGGATGAGTACACGATACGCATACCTCCATTTCTGAGTCTGTAAAGCCTGGAGGAGGCTGCTTCGATGTTTTAGTAGCATCATAAATTTATTGAATTAATTATATTTGAGGTTGGATTAGATTTTTACACATTTTAAGCCTTAGCCACCCAAAACAAAACATAAGCTCATGAATGAAATAAAACTAATTAATTTCGCCCATGCCAATTAATCTTCTGTAGACGCGTGTTGTGACCAGTGTTGTTTTTGGCAGGCATTTTAGATTTTGTCCAAGTCATTTGGACAAAGTGCTGATTTGTTTACATCACATTTAGTCATCCCAATTCGTTATAGTTTTAGTCCAGTTTTAGTCAACGAAAACTAAAAAAAGGGTTTTAGTCCAGTTTTAATCGACGGAAACGCAAAAAAAGTTTTACCCTAGTTTTCGTCAATTTATTCACAAAGGTTTTAGTCCAAGCGGCACGGTGGCCCAACTGGTTAGCAGGATGGCCTCACAATATTGAGGTCGTAGGTACGATTCTGGCTCCGGCCTTCCTGCATGGGTTTCCTCTGGGTAATTCGGTTTCCTCCCATATTCTTAAAACATGCATGGCAAGTTGCTTGGACACTCTAATTGCCCCTAGGCATGAGTGTGAGCGTGGATGGTTGTTCGTCTATGTATGCCCTGCGATTGGCTGGACACCAATTCAAGGGTGTACCTCGCCTACTGCCGAAGACAGCTGGGATCGGCTCCAACACCCCCCGCGACCCTAGTGAGGAGAAGCGGTACAGATAACGGATGGATGGATGGATGGGTTTAAGTCCATTTGAGTTAAAACAAGGCATTCAAGGTTTCCACCCAATAACAAAGACTTTTGGATGGACTACAAAGGATTCTTCATTACAAACAGAAAAAAGTGGCAACAGTGGAATCAATGCTCACTGCTCCAAAATAAGCAGAGAAGCAAAACATTTTGTTGGGCAACTGTTGTGGCTTTATTTCACTAAAAGCAACATAAAATAATTTATGAACCACATGCTAACAATTTTGTCTCGTCAACGAAAAAAATTCATGTACATCACGTCATGTTTTCGTCATAAAAGAACCTCGTTTAGCTTGTCATCGTCATTAAAAAAGGGGCGTTAACGAAGTATTTTCGTCATAGTCATCAGTGACGAAAACAACACTGGTTGTGACTGATATTTCAGTCCCAGGTTGTCTCCTGAACACCACCAATTGGGCAAGGGGGCGCAGGAAAGCCTGGGGTCTTCTATTTTTACAGTATAGAAAGGCTAAATATCAAATTGAAACAGTGTTTTATATCATGAATATACAGGGTTGGTGCTGGTTCTGGTAGGGAAACCACAACATAAAGATGTCCTTAATTAGTCCCACAATGGGGATATTTGCTATATGGCATATGATGGCCTAACAGGGCCACCGCCCAGAAAAGAGTAACGCAGAACTTTGTAATACTGTCACTCCCTGACCAGTTCGTTGTTCCTGAAGAGCCAAACTTTGACTCAGACCCACAAATTTGAATTACAGATAGTGGACAATGGAGAACTCCCCCAGTCAGTCAGCATGTTCAACTTCCATAGAAACCTCAACATACATTTATTAGATTGCCAAACTAATTGGAAACTACATCACCAGAACACCACAAGTGGGCTCTGTTATTGTACTTAAAGATGCATCTTACAAACCTGTGTTCTCCAAGGCCAGCTGGTCCATAGTCTTAAGTTATTTCTTCGCCAACATCAATGTCTCGGAGCGCAAACAGACAGAGGTGTGGTCTGTCCTCTGTTGTCTTCTTCTTCATTTTACAGTTGGGGTGCATGTGGTCATCATTAACCAGTCTTCCCAGACTGCCATCTTCTTGAGCGGCATCAACACTTAAAATAGATTTAAAAAAAAAAAAAACAATTATTCAATCAATGTCAGAAATTAATCTTTGAGACAATCTTGTGTACACAAAACATAAAAATAGGAAATCCACAATTTTTAAATCTTCTAAATCAAATCATACAAGAAATTTCTATTGGAATCAGACCCTATTAACAGCTTGTCTTTGAGACTTCATGGTCTATATTTTCATTTGTACAGATTCAACGCATGAATAAAAGTAATTACCGTATTTTCGCAGTCATAAGCAAACAAAGCGCCCTGTCAGTCGATGCGTCCATTAAATGGACAAAGTACCACTCACGTCCATCAGCCCTTGTCATCAACGAGCTGTTGGAAGTGCATGTTAGCACACCCTGCTGGGCAAAGAGTGAGTTGTCCATGCTTACAATCGACCGTGACAAATACACCATCTGACTATAATGTTTGGGTGATGGTGTTGGAAAAAGCTGGACAAAGGGCAGCTGTCCACAATGTTTTAGTCTGTCTTATCATTTATGTTATTGCAAGCAAGAAACGTCCCAGGTTTAGACAACAGACAAAAAGTCCAAAGCATAACAGCACATCTCTTTAAACAGCCATGCAAATCTCTCTAAACAGCTATGGGATTGTGGGTCTCTGCTCCCAGAATGCATTGCTTGAATTAGCTAAGGCTGAGTGGCTTTTGTATTATTTTCATTTTTTTTGGGTATATTGATGGCATGAGAGATACATGTTTGTGTTAATCTTATTTCTATGTTTCATTGTTTGCTTGTATGATGAGTTTTTTATTTTTTTTTGAAACCGTGACTCTAAGGAGTGTGGTGAGCAGCCAAGTCCCTCCCCTGACGTTGCTTTGTAGGCTATTGCCAATGCACCTAATATTGGCCTGAGCCATTGTCAGCTATTGTCAATAGAGACTTGGCGTCTGCTGCAACAATGGGGTGATTGCTCATGTTATTGGGGCATAGTAGGCTGCTATCGGCTGTGTCAGTGTGGGCAGCTCTGCCAAGTTCATGCTATGCTAACAGCAGCTGTGCTATCGTCTTGTCAGGCGGTGCGTCCAGTATATGTTACAAAGACAGAAATAGCGGCCTCAACAGGTGTTGCGCCCTTTGACACGGCGCGTCTTTTGGGTGCGAAAATACGGTATACATTTTTGCTTAGAGAATGATTTTTCCCCAAACACTTATGGGATGAGTATGTGTTTATTTTTTTAAATAAAAACAAAAATAAGATAACATCTCAATCTTTGCCTCACCTCCAAGTTTTTTCTTGCCGGCGGAAGTCAAACAAAAAGACAGTGCCTCTTCCATCCATCTTCCTGCGTTGAGATTTATCAGAATCTATCAATTTTCCTCTGTACTCCATAATAAAGAATAAAGTCGTCTTTCCTGAAAGGGGCCTTGGTAAATACTCCTCGACCTAGTTAACAGGGAAATCAAGATAGCTTCGTCATATTTTTAAGCACACAAATAAGGAGTCATCATATTCATTTGGGCCACTATACTAATGTAGGGTGGTTTGAAACATTGCTTCTTGTGAGGGATAGAGCAGAGCCCTTCTTTATGATTTTAAAGGAACAGACCAGCCAAAATTCATTTTCCAGCATTGCATTAGCCAGTATGTATTAGGACTGAAAGTACAAATGTCAATGGCACCTGGTTACGTAAAAAAAAAACTTTAAGATTATTTAGTTTCATAACAATGACATACACTGTATACACAGTCATATTGGATCGCGTCACGTGATCTCTGTGACGTATAACGTGCTTTACACTAGACTATCAATATCGGACTTGTTCACTGGTCTATTGTGGTATAAAAATGCCGGAGGGCGTCATCAAGTACAGCCTTAATTTAGATAGAACTCCTACCATCAGGTTTCACGCTCACTGAAATAACTTGAAACTGACAAAAGAAAAGGTCAAGACACTCTTAATGTAAAATAACCACTTAAAAAACGATGTCAGCTTGGTTATCAGAAAACAATAATATATCTTAGCAAAAGCGTTAACATCATACCTTTAAATGAGTTTATATACTTCGCTTCTAACTCTGCAGTCTTGTCCAGACCCTTGACTGCATGTTCAATAGTATCCTGCTTTGGGGACTTCCTGCATCTCAGGGAAGGCATTGTTTATTCTATAAAGAAAAAAGACAGTTTTGTGTTGAGAATTATTAATACTATAGGCTAAATGGAGTTTTAACAATATCAGTGTAAGAAAAATAAATTATAAATTAAAAAAATATCAATCCCTCCATCCCAATTAATGATTTCAACCATAATAGTTTATATTGAAGTTTAAACAACAGACAGACAGATTTATGCAGTGTGACTACAAAAATCTTACCAAAATTGCATTCACAGTAACCTTTGCTTTAAGAATCATGTAATTAACCAGTGAACATCGTGTCTTACACAAAAATTAATGACAGAAATTATCATGGTACTTGCATTCTGTTGTTCTATAACAAAAGTGCAAGCTGTTAGCTCCGCAAAGCTAACGCAACAAGCTAGCGTCCCTCGTGCTCACATTCAATGCAAACCTGACCACCGGATGAAAATACGCGTCGGTTTAGTTCTTTAAATGAGTAAAAGCACCATGACGTTTTATAATTATTCAATGCTTAACTGGAGCTCGTCAATTATGTCGATGTAGGAGCACATGTTTGCTAGGCCAGTGTTGTAGGCCCACATCCATGGTGCTACTTTGTATAGTGTTTTCCACACAACTATCTCTAACCATGAACAAATGCACTCGAGGCATGTTTTGAATAAAAACAAACGAAAAACACTTACCTCTCCGTTTCAACAGCAGTTCGAACTTCGAAGTGGTGATATTCTCCAGCGTTAAGCACCTGCTCGAACTGCGAATAGGTCAAATTCAACAGCGTCTTTTTTCTGTCTTAATAAGGACGCGATGAGAGGAGGAGCGCTTGCCTTTTCGTCAGCACGCCCCGCGCGGGTGGTGCTGCTTTATCACTCTCTATCTGTGCCCGCCCGCCGGCATGTCGATAGAAAAATAATATTCCTTCAAACATTACTTTCATCTTCTTAACGTTTTGTAGTGAATTTAACAGGTTCACCACTTTTTTCAAATACACCAATGGAAAACAGGTCTTAATTGAGGAAACATACAAAGAGCGTCTCACAAACACCTTATGATGAGCAATGTAATTTGATCACGTTTTTTGTCACTGCCTGGACGTCGGTTCACTGGCCTGGTGGCAGTGGCTTGTAGACACTGTCACTGAGTGGGAACGGATCTCAAGGTGGGTCAAACTAACCCAAGCAGTGGATCGGTCCGTTTTTTAAATTTATTAATTTTTTTATTTTATGTATTTATTTATTATTTAATACAAGGGCTTCGGCTCACTACCAGTGGGCGGGACCAAAGAATTTGGGTTTCCTTTGAGCTAGGAGGCAGTCAAAGGCAGTCCAATCCCCGGCAACATAAAGCGCCTAGCTCTGGGGACATGGAATGTCATTTCTCTGGTAGGGAATGAACCCGAGCTGGTGTGTGACTAGACCAGTGGTTCTCAATTATTTCCTGTCATGCCCCCCCTACCAAGAAGAAAACAATTCGCACCCCCCCCCACCACAATTTTTTTTTACATTTCGTACTAATGTACATGTTCTTTGCATATTAATGTTAGATTGTCAATAAAATATCTTACCTTAACAAAGCTAAATTGATAAAAAAAAATATCATTTTGAGAACGACTATTGTGAGGATCTCGAAACTCAGTACTCTGTGGTGCTAATATTGATGAGATGATAAATATGTTGAAGCCACAGAACAAAAAGATTAGATATTGTTTGGAAATTAATGACGTACATAACAAAGGAATATCAGCCTTGATTGGAGTACATTACTGCATTTAAATTTTTAATAAAAATGAAACAATTATTGATGTTATGACCACTATGAAGAATTTAAAAAAACAATATATAGGGATAATTATAGTTTTCATTTTGTTATGTTTAGTCTGTTCATGTTGCATTATTTTTATGACAAAGATGATGGTTAATCGTAGGTTTGTTGCCCAAATGTACCGTTACAACCTGATTAATGTTGAGAATGACGAACTCAAACTGGACACTAAAACGTAAAAACACATGGACTTCTTGCCCCTGTCCACACACGTGCACACACACACACACCATACACGAAGATCCGGGAGGTAAGGACGGCTGTCCTCTCCTACAACGAGGCAAGGGCCTCCACCAAGTCACCCCAGGGACAAGTTTTATTCCCTGATGGTCATCAAATTATGAGGATCTCATTCTACGCCGGAAGGGAGGAGGGGAATTTTTCCCTAATGTGAGGTTTTCGCTCCTCCACTGATGATCACACTGTTGTATGATTTCATTATGATGATCTGTCTTAAAGCCGTAAGGACATGATTTTTAAATCCACAACAGGGGGGAAATGTAAGATGGGCTGAGGATAGGTAATCAGTTTGTGTATTCATAATCATGTTTTTATACACTCATTAATGTTTAACACACACAGAGACACTTACTTGTTATTTTAACACACACACACACAGACACCGTATCCTGAAGATGTGTTTAGTTAAACTGACCTTGGGTTATGATTTTCTGCCTGCTGGAGTCCCTGGTGATTAGTTATTGATGCTTTAGTTAAACTGACCTTTATACCGTGAGTTATTGATGTTTTCTGTCTCTTGGTGATTAGTTGTTGATGCTTTTCTGTCTTCTGGTGATTAGTTATTGATGAGTTAGTTTCAATAAAAAGGCAGAACGGAGGGTGAGAGTCAGAGGGTGTGCGGGATTGAACTGGCAAGACGGCTGTTTCGCCTCCTGGCTCCCTCTCCCATTCTGAATGGCACAAAACGAAAACTTTAGTAAGTTATTTCAGTCTAAAAAAAGGCGTCAGGGCATTTTTAAACCGGACAGTAAGTCGTCACTGTCTTGGTTCCTTTTTGTGCCTTGACCCATCCCGGAATTATTGAAAGGATGCAGTCCTATTTACAGGCCCCAGTGACACCCCAGGTTTCTGTTGTTTGTACGAGGGCGCTTAATAGGTACTGCTATTCACAATCGTCTTAGGCTGTTTCTTTGCAGAAGTTTATGGACAATGTGTAGTGCTGTAGGATGCAGTCTAGAGCATTCTTGACATTGAAGCTTTTGTTTCCAGCAACTGCTAATGCGACCGTGCATCAAACATGCAAAACACAGACCCTTGCTCCTCAAGAAGTCAATCTTATCCTTGTGATGCTTTCTCCTAAATTCCTTACAAATTGTGAGACTGTTGCTCTCCATTACAATTAGCACATGGTTTGGCAATAGCATCCACTGAAACAGGTTCTGCCTTTGGCGTGGTGGTTTTGTTGTTTTCCATCTTGGCGGGCACAATGACTGTTGTGAAGACTTTCTTTGATTTTGGTGTTTCTGTGTGTTGTGATTTTGTTTTCTGTTTTATAGAATCTTTCGTGCTTGTCAACAAAGTCAACAAAATCCTTAAACTTCACTCTTCTATTTGTTCTTTCTTGGAGATTGCAGGCAAATTTTCTCCAAGATTCTATAAGTCTGTATGGAAGTTTGTTTGCCAATGCCTTTATATTAGCCATGTTGTCCAAGTCCTCCATGTAATTAACATCTGCCATTATGTTCAAACAGCCCATAAGGAATAATGTGAAAGACTGAAGTGCAACACCATCTTCAGACTTGATTGTTGGCCAATCCATGGCTTCCTTTAAATATGCTTCTGCTATCATGAAGTCATCACCATAAAACTCCTTCAAGATTTGTTTTGCTTTGGTATATCCTGTCAGAGGTTCCATATGGATGCAGCTCTTCACCAACTCATGTGGTTGTTCACTAGTATACTGCAGCTAAAATTGAAGATGATCACGGTTATCACTTGTACGGCCTTCAATCCCATGTTCAATGGCACCTATACAGGTTTTATAATGCAGAGGGTCGCCTTTAAACGTAGGAATGGAAAGTTCGGGAAGTAGCGATGCTTTTTGACTCTTTGCTAAGTATTCTGCGACACTGGCTTGCTGTGAGATTGCTTGGCAAAGGCCATCAAGCACATGTCCCTGTTGTTCTCTACTTTCTGTCTGATGTGGAAATCTAGCCATTGGAATAGTCGAAGTGGGAGCATTTCAGGTCAACACTGCTTGTTGCTCTGATAGGCTGTGATGGTAATTGAATGTTTTTCCTTGTTTAAATTGTAACACACTCATCAGGAATGTGGATACCATCCTCCTGGGTATTTTCATATCTTCTCAAGACATCCAATTTAGCATCAGACTCAGGGAGTGCCGTTTGCATTGCATGCATTTGCTTCTTTGCCTTAATTGCAGCTTCTTCTTGCTCAAGTGCCAACCTTTGTTGTAAATCAGCAGCCTTTGCCTTTAAACATGCTCGTTCCATTTGAGCCTTTAATTTAATTGAAGACGTTGACAGAAGTGAGCTTCTGTCTGTTAGATTCTTTACTTCTACTTCTATGGGTGTAGTTAGTTGATGCAGATCTACTATCATCAGGTGATATTTGTTTATTGCATCCTTCCTCTGCACGTTTCAAAACGTCCTTCTTCCATTGCTCACATTTCCATTAATTACATTTTTTGGATCAAACCAGTTATTTTGGTCATCGGCAAAATCCTCTTCAGTCTTTAAATTTTGCACACCGGAATTGAGGTCCACAAATTCTTGCTCCATGCCGCTAAAGCAAACACGAAGCTCAGTTTTTTACAGCGTCAACATTTGCATCATCCTCCATCAATTGTTCAATTTGACGTTGCATGGAGGTCAATTGAGCAAATTTGCACCTGCGTGCCTGCATCCGTTTAGGCTTGTGATCTTCTACAGCTTTTCTCCGTCATTTTTAATGTCCGCTTTCCACTGTCTTGTTCCTCCATGTCAATCCACAATCAAGCAAACAAAAACGTCAAACTGACTGTAGCGTCTCAATTTGTCGGTCAGCTGAATGACGATCAAAGTTTTAAGCAGTTTACTCACGCACCTGTTACGTGCACGTCCTTGTTAACTCGCGATGCTTGTCAAGTATGGACGCATGCTAACAGCTAGCAGCTCATTGTCCCGACTGGAAAGTTGCTCCTTAGCTGTGATGTGCCTAGGGTTACACTATCTATCATTAACAAACACAGCCAGCCCTCCTCTTTCCTCTTACCGCTTTCCAGTGTCCTGTCCGCAAGTAGTATTTGGAAGCCGTCAAATTCCACGACGGTGTCCGGCGTTAGGTCTGTTAGCCATGAATCCGTGAACATCAGCAAGCTAGCTCATTGGAAGTTCCTCTCGTGCCGCGTCCATTTTCTTGGGAAGGTATCTAACATTTCCCATAAAAACGGACAGGAGGACGGTGTGGTCACGCCTCCTCTTTGCCTGGCGTTTCGCCCCCGCGCGACATCCCCCGTCTCTTCCTCCTCAACTCGTGGGGGATATCGGGTCTCGCTCCGGGAGTCGGCACGGGGTTAGCACGAAGTGCTAACAGCTGATCTCTTGTGTAAACGATTGATCCGTAGCTCCCAGTGACATCTCCGGACACGATCACGCAAAAAACAGCCCCCAGCAGCAATAAAACCACCGCAATTTGGATGTCCATTGCTGCGATGAGGTAAAATAAATAAAACTGGGTAAAGGAAAAAACACGCGAAAAAGGCTCAAATAGTGAGCCGTGCTGCTTTAGCAGGTAGCCACTCGCGTGGTGACGGAACCGTAAAAACAAATGTGGTCCCATCAAAATCTGATGGGATATTTAAAAATAAAAGCGTGAAAATTTGCTTATTTGTCTGTCGTCACCAATGATTAAAAAAATTAAAATCATTACAAAATCCTCAAGCTATCGTGATACCAGACAAGTTCTGCGGGACACCAGACCACCCCAGTTGTCCACAAAAAGTGGTCACTTCAAAATTTGATGTGGCATTTAAAAATAAAAAAATCACCTGAAATATGCACTGTGATCAACACTGATTTAAAAGAAAAATCTTTAAAAAATATCCTCAAACTATCGTGATACCAAACCAGGATTGGGGATACTAGACCACACCAGCTGTCCACCAAAAGTGGTCACATCAAAATGTGATGTGGCACTTCAAAATAAAAGTAGCCTGAAATTCGCTTATTTCACGGTCATCACCACTGAGTTAAAAAAAAAATAGCTCGAGCTATCGTGATACCAGACCAGTTTTGTGGGACACGAGACTACCCCAGCTGTCCATAAAAAGTGGTCCCATCGAAATCTAATTTGTAATTTCAAACTAAAAGTTGCCTGAAATCTGCACATTTCACTGTCATCATGCCTGACTTTAAAATTTCATTAAAAAATATCCTCTAGCTATGGTAATACCAAACCAGGTTTGGAGGACACAAGACAACACAGCTTTCCACCAAAAGTAGTCCCATCAAAATGTAAGGAGGCATTTTAAAATAAAAGAGCTGGAGCTGTCGTAATACCAGACTAGTTTTGTTGGACACTAGACGACCCCAGCTGTTCATCAAAAATGGTCCCATCAAAATCTGATGTGTAATTTCACAATAAAAAAAAAACCCACCTGAAATATGCACATTTCATTGTCATCAACACTGATTTTAAAATAATCATTTCAAAATACCCTCGAGCTATCGTGATATCAGACCCATTTTGGGGGACACTAGACAACCCCAGTTGTCCATCAAATGCGGTCCCACCAAAATGTGATACGGCATTTCAAAATAAAAGTAGCCTTAAATCAGCATACATCACTGTTATCAGGCCTGACTAAAATATCATGACAAAATATCCTCCAGCTATCATGATACCAGACAAGACATATTTCACTGTCATCACCATTGATTTAAAAAAATTAATTAAAAACTAGAGCTGCGAGCAGCTATAAAGGGCCCTCGCCACCCGGACAACGTTGGGGTACTGGCACGTTGGAAATGTGAAATATTTCCGAGAAATAACGTGAGGAATCTTCAAGAGGAATTTGCTTGTAGTTAAAGTTAGAGCAGCTTTTGTTTTCAAAGCCTCGTCAATGTTTGAAGTAAATTTGTTGGCAGGCACTACAGGTGCATCAAATCAAAGACTAATAGACTGAAAAACATTTTCTTTCCGAGAGCCATCACCATTCTGAACTCTCACACACATGCACACACACACGACCACCCTTACCTTGCTGAACAGCGACGTATTGTGTTGTATTTCTCCAATTTTCCATCACAATATTTATTCTCTTATTTATCTAATTTATATATTTGATTAAATTATTGTTGTATTGCACTGGAGAGGGGAGCTCCCTAATCTTGTTGCACACTGTACAATGACAATAAAAGGATTTCGGATTCTGATCAATTTAGAATGGCCGACTTCCTGTTCAATTTAGCATACGGCTCCATGAGACTTTTTATTAGGTCTTGGCTTTGTACACACTTCATCAAATTTTCAGTTTGGTGAAACAGAGATATGGGGCTGTTTTTTTTTGTTGTTTTTTTTTTTCTAGGGGGCGATAGCGAGCCATTTTTAAACAACTGTACGACAAAATAATAAAATATTGTGAATATTGAATCAACTCCCGGTTGAGTGGACGCTGGCACGTTTGGCTGCCACTGCTCACCGGTAACTCTCAGAAATTTTTTGGATCCGCTTGTTGTACCTGCTTTAGCAGTTTACAATCCCTCCAGTTACAGTGATTTTATTTATTATTATCTGTATGTTGAGCGATCCCGATTCTCATGAATGCCACCCACCGATTGCATAGTCGCTGACGCGTCTACTGTGGCTAAAGTTTAGCTTACCTATCAAAGTTAGCACCTGTCTGCCATGTGGACCCGCAGGCCAGTCTGCTTCTCGCACTTCTGCCTGTTCCTGTCATGTCATCAACCTGTGTCAGGACAACTTCAATCCACTGCCGCTGAACTCCGCTGGATTTACCGACACATGCCCGAGGGAAACGCACCACCACCACTGCTCCTCCTCCCGAACATCGCTCGTCGACCCTTGAAGGATTGTATGGCAATTACCGGCATTTTAAACATTTATGGGACAGAATGTCAATTATTTAATTTAGCAGGTTTATATTTACTGAATATGCTATGATCGCAAAATTCCGGACGAACTGGCGAGGCTGCCCGGCTCACCGTGGCTTGTCATCGGGACCGGGAGGCGGCGCAGGCGACGCAGAGAGAGGAAGCAGAAGCGGGGCTGCAGGTCCGGTGTCTTGCAACGGCTGCGACGGCAGCCCCATAGGCAACCACTGCCGAGTCTGTACCTCACCAACGCCAGATCCGTGGTCCACAAAATCGACGACCTGGGATTACAAATCCTGGGAAACCGCTATGTGCGAGACAGCAGTGTGATCGTCGTCACGGAATCCTGGCTGCACGCAGACGTCCCCGATGCTAGCATCCAGCTGGCCGGGCGCTCGCTACATCGCGCGGATCGGACAAGGGACACCGGTAAGAGACGGGGCGGGGTGGCTCTGTGTTTACGTGCATGAGAACTGGTGCGGCGATAGCACGATCGTCGAGAAGCACTCTTCCCCCGACATCGAGTTCATGTCCGTTAAATGCCGGCCTTATTTTCTCCCGAGGGAGCTAACGGTCGTGATTGTCACAGCTGTTTACATCCCTCCCGACGCTAGCACTAGCACGGCGCTCTCGCTACTCGCGTGCGTCATCAATAAACATCAGCGGGCCCACCCTGATGGCGTTCACGTAGTAGCGGGAGACTTTAATAAGGCCAATTTAAAGACTGTACTCCCAGAGTTTCACCAGCATGTCAAGTGCCCAACGAGGGGAGACAACACTCTCGACCATGTGTACTCGAACATCAAGCACGCATACAGGGCCCTCCCACTCGCCCCCCTCGGCCAGTCAGACCACCTGTCCTTGCAGCTCGCACCTGCATACATCCCTCTCAGGCGCAGATTCAGGCCCACCACAAAGACTGTGAAAACCTGGCGTGACGGCGCCATGAGTGAATTACAGGACTGCTTTCAAGACACAAACTGGGGCCTCTTTGATCATCAGGACCTTGATGTCTACACACATTGTGTAGTGGACTACATCAAGTTCTGCATGGAAACTGTGTCCCTACACAGGACTATACGGACCTTCCCAAATGCGAAGCCCTGGATGTCCAGCAGGGTTCGCTCTCTCCTCAAGGCCCGTGACGCTGCCTTCAGGTCAGGCGACAAAGCCCAGTACAGGGTGGCTCGTGCTGACCTGAGCAAAGGCATCAAGCTAGCCAAGGCAACCTACAAGGGGAGGCTGGAGGCCCACCTTGCCAGTAACAGACCACGGGAGGTGTGGCAGGGTCTACGGAGCATCACCAACTTCCGTGGCAGCAGCACGACCTCTGGAGACCCGAGTGCATCGCTGGCAGAGGAGCTTAACTGCTTCTTTGCTCGCTTTGACTCGCCCCAACCGTCACACCCCCGCACTTCATGCTCCAACTCCCCCCCACTCACCGTAGAGGAACACGATGTGAGGCGCGCGCTCCTGGCTGTTAACCCCAGGAAAGCTACTGGACCCGACGGAATACCAGGCAAGGTCCTCAAAACATGTGCCCACCAACTGTCACATGTATTCTGCAGGATCTTCAACCGCTCCCTGGCTCAAGCAGTCATCCCCTCCTGCTTGAAAACTTCCATCATTATTCCTGTCCCCAAAAAGTCACCAGCCGTCCACCTGAATGACTACCGTCCTGTTGCTCTCACACCAGTCATCATGAAGTGCTTCGAGAGGCTGGTTCTCCAGCACATCAGGGACTGCCTTCCTCCCACTCTGGACCCCTACCAGTTTGCATACTGGGCTAACAGATCCACTGAGGACGCCATCAACACTGCTCTGCATGTTGTGCTGGGCCACCTGGAACAACAGCAGAGCTATGCAAGGATGCTCTTTGTGGACTACAGCTTGGCATTCAACACAATCATCCCAGACATCCACGTCGCCAAACTTGACATTCTCGGCCTCCCTGCCCTCACACGCATCTGGATTAAGGACTTTCTGACCAACAGACCCCAGACTGTGTTGCTCGGCCCCTACACGTCCTCCACCTGCATGCTGAGCACCGGTTCCCCTCAAGGATGCGTGCTGAGCCCTCTCCTATACGCCCTCTACACCTACGACTGCAGCCCGGCCCATGGCAACAACACCATCGTCAAGTTTGCTGACGACGCGACAGTGGTCGGTCTGATCTCGGAAGGTGACGAGACAGCCTACAGAGAGGAGGTAAAGAGACTGACAGCTTGGTGCAAGGACAACAGACTGCACCTTAACACTGCAAAAACAAAGGAGATTGTCGTCGACTTCAGGAGGAACAAGACGGTGCCGCCCCCCCTCTGCATCGAAGGCGTGTGTGTGGAGAGGGTCCACACGTTCAAGTTCCTGGGAGTACAGATCTCCGACGACCTTTCTTGGACTCACAACACCACAGCAGTGGTAAAGAAGGTCCACCAGCGTCTGCACTTCCTGAGAGTCCTCAGGAAATTCAACCTGGACAGGAAGCTGCTGCTAGCCTTCTACCACTCGTCCATTGAGAGCCTGTTGACGTACTGTGTCTCCACCTGGTACAGCGGCTGCACTGAGGCCGACAGAGTGAGGCTCCAGAGGACAGTCAAAACAGCGCAAAGGATTATTGGCTGCCCTCTCCCCTCACTGTCGGACATCTACACCGCCCGGTGCCTCAGAAGGGCTCTCAACATCGTCAAAGACAATACCCACCCAAACTCACACCTGTTCGACCTGTTGCCCTCTGGCAGGCGCTACAGATGCATCAAATCGAGGACCAATAGACTGAGAAACAGTTGCTTTCCGAGAGCCATCTCCATTCTGAACTCTCACACACACACGAGAACACCCTTACCTTGCAGAACAGCATCGTGATGTGTTTTTATATACCCTATTCTGTACTAAATTCCATTGCACTCTCTTATTTATTAATCTAATTTATATATTTGTCTGTCTTATTGTTGTATTGCACTGGAGAGGGGAGCCTTCTAATCTCGTTGCACACTTGAGTACAATGACAATAAAGGGATTTCTAATTCTAATTCTAATTCTACTACGCATAGGAATGACTGATTGTAGTCATGGTCTTTACTGATTTATGATATTATTTTCACATGCTAAAGTTATATTACTTAGTTTATAAATGTGTGAACATAGTATTTTCATGACCTACACTCACATTCACATCATACATATTCAGTCTGCACATTACAAACTGATGACAAGCCAGACAGCACTTCATGGACAAATATGACAAAGCACATTCTCCACATAGGACATAGAGATGCAAACATACCAAATTGGGCACTGGATTTAGTTTTAAAATCGCTGCATTGGCTCCCCGTGTGTTTCAGGATTGATTTTAAGGTTCTTCAATTAGTTTTTAAATGCCTTAACGGTCTTGGGCCATCCTCGCGGACCCTGAGGTCCTCTGGCACCGGCCTGTTAATTATTCCTCGGGTGAGGACTGGAACACATGGCGAGGCTGCATTCAGCCATTCTGGTCCTCGTCTATGGAATAGCCTGCCGGAGGACATCAGGTCCGCAGAGACTGTTGATATTTTTAAAAGGAGGCTCAAGACCAGACCTGGGCATTGCACGGCCCGCGGGCCACATCCGGCCCGCCGGGTGGCACTGACTGGCCCGTATGACAGACCTGGGCATTGTATGGCCCGGGCCACATACCTTTGGTTGACTCTGACCGCGAGTGTAAGGTTAATTGGAAATTTCAAAATAAACATACTTTTTAATTTCACCTCATTCATGGGCGAAAGCTGCACTGCTTTTATTCTGAAATTGTTTTTTTTTTTTATTCCCGCACAATGTGCGTCGCACATAATGACGTAATGCGTTTATCAAGACATGCGCGCGATTGAATCACAACAAGACAACGTTCGTCCTCAAAAATGTCCGCTCAGGCTACAAAAAGAAAGGTAGATGCCGAATGTAGAATTTTCAACAAAAATTGGACAGCGAAGTATTTATTTACTGAAGTTAGAGGTAAAGCTGTGTGTTTAGTTTGCGGGGAGCAGATCGCCGTGTTGAAGGACTACAATTTGAGTCGGCATTACCAGACGAAACATGCAGAGAAATATAAAAACGGCACCAGATAACAATGAACTGGGACACTTTTTCTCAAAATCACAGTTCAGTGACAGTCAATATGTTGTATCTTGCTTAATGTTTGGTGCAAAAAGACAATATTGTGATGTCTTTAAAATGCTCAGAACCTTTACACAACTATCCAACAGTATATGGAACTCAAAATGTGTTTTGAAGTGAATGTGACAGAATATGTTTACTAATATGAGTCACAAATAGTAAAAAATGTTAATATTATGTCTACCATTGTGTTGAGAAATTTGAATGAATACATTTTTGTAAGGCAACCTCATTTTTTCAGTTTATTTGGTATTTAGTTTCATTGCTTAACTTTAATGCCAGCTTGTCAAAACAGTGCTATTTACTGCTTTTTAAAAAAGAAATACAATTAATATTATGCAGAATTGAGTTCAGCCTTTTGGCCCGGCCCTCCACAATATTTAATGTTTCTTATGTGGCCCCATGGAAAAAATAATTGCCCACCCCTGCTCAAGACTCACCTTTTTTGTTTGGCTTTTAAATAATTTATCTTAGTCTTTTAATTCAGGATTGTCATTTTATATATTATCATTGTCTTTAATTTTTTTTAGCTTCTTTGTCTTTTAGTATCATCATTTTTCTTATATATTTTAGCTGCGTCGTTTTATATTATTGTCTTTTAATTTTTAGCTTCTTCTCTGTCTTTTAGTATCATAATTTTTCTTATATATTTTAGCTTCGTCTTTTTATATTATTGTCCTTTAATTTTTAGCTTCTTTTTTGTTTAGCATTATCATTTTCTTTTATATATTTTAGCTCCAGTGTTTCCTCAAGGGGGGCCTCCGCGCTGGGAGGTGTGGCTGGCCTTCTCACAGGGGGCTTCATCCCGGAGGCTCCTTAGGCCCGGCGGACCGGGGCCCTCTGCACTATGTGTAGGGTCTACCCCGGTCAGTCTGGGCTAGGGGTCTGTGTGTTGGCGCAGCTCCCTGTGGGCGTGAGCCGTCATCCCTCTCAGCGCGGATGACCTACCCTGGGTACATTTTCTCATATGGTTTCTCTGTGCCTTACCCTGTCTTTCTACTAAGATGGTTTATTAAGTTGTGTGAATGCGAGTGTTCTGTGTGTGTGCGAGTTCAGGCGTGTATGTGGATGTGTCTTGTGTTTATGTTGAGTGGGTGGAATGGGTTTTAGTTTTTCGTTGTAATTTGGATGTTTTTATTGTACAGCACTTTGAGCCGCATTTTATGTATGAAAAGTGCTCTTATAAATAAAATTTGATTGATTGATTGGAGGGTTCAAGGGGACGCCATTGCAAAAACACATTCTGAAAGACATAATTTGATTTTGGAGCACACATACATGCACACTGACAAGATTACAGGGGAATACCAGCAGAAGAGACGGAGAGACTGCCCGCCGGAGAAGGCCAGCCGTGGAATACCAGTCTTGGGGACCAGCTGGGAATCAACCATCCAGACAATGATTAATCTGGAGAGGACCTTCCCTTGGACGTAGACCCGTGCCGGGGGAAGAATGTGAGGCTGGGCTGAGATAACGCACGACTCTTTTCGACTGTGCTTGCCCAAGTACATTTTCTCATGAGATTAAGAAAAAGCCGCTCAGTACTATTTCCTGAACCTCCGCCCTATTTCCTACCTACCATTCATTTCAAAAGTCCTAGATAATGTAGTCGCCACTCAACTCCACTCTCATCTCACCTGCAATAACCCTTTCAGTCCGGTTTCCGTGCACTTCACAGCACTGAATCAACTCTACTCAAGGTCACCTCTGCTCTCCTCATTGCAGCTGACTCAGATTCATTCTCCATTGTCATCCTTCTTAACCTGACTGCGGCCTTTGACACCATCTCACACACCATCCTTCTCAAAAGACTTTCTTCCATCGGCATCACCCACACCGCCCTCAACTGGTTCCATTCATACTTCAAAGACCGCACTCAGTTCATCCAGCTTAAATATTTCTCATCAAAGTCCCTCCCAGTCACCTCAGGTTTGCCCCAAGGCTCGGTCCTGGCCCCCCTATTATTTATCATATACCTCCTTCCCCTTGGCAGCATTTTCCGAAAATTCAATATCGCTTTCCATTGCTTCGCGGATGACACCCAGCTCTAGTTCTCCTGCAAACCCAGCATATCACTCCCTCCCACCTCCGTCACCTCCTGTCTATCTGAAATCAATGACTGGTTTTCTAATAATTTCATGAGGCTTAACAGCGACAAAACAGAAGTTATTCTTTTCAGTACAAAATCAATACAATCCAAAGTTGGCAGTTTTCCCATTCCTGTTGGCCCCTCCATTGTTTTCCCATCCCCTCAGGTCAAGAGTCTGGGTGTCATCCTTGACAGCACTCTATCTTTCCATAAGCATAATAACACAACCCGGTCAGCCTACTTCCATCTGCACAATATCAGTCAACACCGCCCCTCCCTTTTTCCCTCATCCACTTCTATTCTGGTCCAAGTCGAGTCAAGTCAATTTTATGTGTATAGCCCTTAATCACAGACAGTCTCAAAGGGCTTTACATAACCACAATCAACATCCACTGATCTTAACCCCCAGGAGGGCAAGGAAAAACTCAAAACCCCATTGGGGGAAAAGTGAGAAAACTTGAGAAGGGACCACAGATGGGGGGGAAACCCCCTTCCAGGATGACCAGGCTGCTTTGGATGCCAAGTGGGCAACATTTGACACATACAATGATGCTATACAATGTTAGATGAGATAATGTGAGAGTCAATTAAATGAAGTGCTGCAGGAAGATGACTTTAGTGGAGTGGGTCCTCATCCAGGACCGTAATCGCCATGGCAGCATATCCGAGGTTGAGCCTTTGATCTTGAAATAGTCAGTTTGGGGTAAATTCAGAACAGCCACTTCCAAGTGAATCACCATCACCTAATTCCCAAGCCGTGGAATTGGGAACAGAAAAAAAAAAACAGAAATAGTAAACAGGCCAACAAGTAGTTCAACGAAGTGCTGAAATATAGGGAAATCAGAAGAGGTGCTGCATGAAGACGACTTCGGCAGAGAAGGTCCCTCCCCGGTTGGTCAGTGCCGTAATCTTCATAGCAGGTCACCATCACCTAATTCCCAAGCAGGGGAAGAGGGGGCAGAAAAGAGGAGAAGCCGCAGTAAACAGGCCAACAAATAATTAAATTAGATGCTAAAGTATATAAATAAATGTCGCGCTGCAGGAAGACGACATCACTGGAACAGGTGCATGCCCAGTTTGTCAATGCCTTAAACTTCCTAGTGGGTGACCGTCACCTAATCCCCCAGCCGGGGAAAAGGGGGCAGAAAAGAGAAGATAAGAGAAAAAGCGGCAGTAAACAGGCCAACAAATAGTTCAACTAAATGCACAAGAGTATAAATGCGTCTTTAATAGTGTTTTGAACATTTCTACTGAGGTGGCGCCTCTAATACCTGAGGGTAGTACATTCCAAAGCATTGGTGCCCGAATAGAGAACGCTCTAGAACCTGTGGACTTCTTTTTGGCTCGCGGGATCACTAAAAGACCAGCATTTTGTGAGCGAAGGTTTCGGGACGGAACATATGGTACCACGAGGTCAACGAGATAGGAAGGTGCTAAGCCATGCAATATTTTATAGGCAAGTAGCAGAACTTTAAAATCACATCTCAAGTGGACCGGAAGCCAATTCAAATTGGCAAGTATCGGGGTAATATGATCAAACTTTCTCGTTCTAGTCAAGAGTCTAGCTGCTGCATTTTGAACTAACTTTTAATACTAGACATGGGGAGACCCGAGAGCAAAACGTTACAATAGTCGAGGCGAGACGTAACAAACGCATGGATTAAGATTTTTGCATCACAGGTTGATAGAATTGGGCGAATTTTAGCAATGTTACGCAGATGAACAAATGCAGTTCTAGTAATATTTTTAATGTGCATTTGAAACGACATAGTTGTGTCAAATATAAGACCGAGATTTTTTGTTGAATCCTTTTGGGCAATTTATCGATACTCATAGTGGTGTCTTTGAAAAAGGTACAGATGACGCGCTGGTCCAATGATCAGCATCTCGGTTTTATCTGAGTTAAGACGCAAAAAATTGAAAGACATTCATAGTTTAATTTCGGCAAGGCATGCCTCTAATTTATAGCAATCACACGGATTCGTTATATCCAACGGCATGTATAATTGCGTATCATCAGCATAACAATGAAAACTAATGTGATATTTCCGTATAATATCACCAAGCGGTAGCATCTAGTACCAATCCCTGCGGAACTCCGCGTGTGATCTTACAAAGATCAGAAGACGCATTGCCATGAATTACACGGTGCGTCGTCTCCGACAGATACGAATTAATCCAAGAAAGCGCTGAACCTGAAATGCCAACACAAGTTTCAAGGCGTTTTAATAATATGTTATGATCAAGTGTCAAAAGCGGCGCCAAGATCGAGTAAGAGTAATACAGTGAACCCTCGGTTATCGCGGTTAATGGGGACCTCGTAGCGGTTGCTGCTCGGGCCCTAATAATAATTTCTACAAAAACAATAGGGACCTCGCCGCCGTCGCAGCTCGGGCCCTAATAACAATTTCTAGAAAAACAATAGGGACATCGCAGCGGCCACTGCTCGGGCCCTAATAATAATAATAAAAATAATAATGATTTCCACAAAAACAATGGGGACCTCGTAGCGGTCGCTGCTCGGGCCCTAATAATAATTTCTACAAAAACAATAGGGACCTTGCCGCGGTCGCTGCTCGGGCCCCAATAATAATTTCTACACAAAGTCCATTGTGGTGACCCGCCCCCTTTTAAGTAAATTCAAAGTGGCCGACTTCCTGTAAAACCTAGCTCATTGCTCCAAGAGACTTTTTTGTAGGTCTTGGTCTTATACATACAGTGAACCCTCGCTACTTCGCGGTTCACCTTTCGTGGGTTCAGTGCTTCGCGGGTCTAAAAAATATTCGGGGGCATTGTAGTTTCGCCGAGCGGCACGACAGGGCGCTGGAGCGGTTAGACGGCCGGCGTGCGCCGAAGAAGAGCGTGGGCGAAGAGGAGAGTGGACGAAGAAGAGCACGTTCCCCCGGACACGATCGGTGGCGACGTTTCGCGCGGTTCGGACCGTACCAGAGCTCCGGCCGGCGTGCGTGGCAGTTAAGCCGTAGAGGAGCACCTTCCTGTTAAGGATGTTTCTATCAAAACAAGCCTGAACAAATGAATCAACCAGCCAAGATTGTCTGTCATTTACGCGCGGGGCAGCCCTCGAACTCCGAGGCGAAGCCAGCGTGTTCGACTGCACACATGGTTTTTATTTGCATCAGCATAAGCAATTTGAATATGCAATACATACAGAATGGAAAACTTGACATTTGACTCCATCCCACTTGCCCACCCTCTTCCTGCCTATTCTAACGGTTTCAGCTTACAAGACACCTTTTGTTCATACTTCTGCTTATTCTAACAGCAAAAGTTCACTCTGAACTTCATTTGACCTGTGTAGTGTATTTTCACAAGGCTTAACGTGTTGAACTTATTTTATGGCCATGACGATATTGTTGCTTTAGAAATACCAAGCCTTGTGTTGGACCTCCCTAAATGCAGAAGTTACAGCCTTAAGAGGCCTCGGGCCCCAACATTATCTACGAAGGGTTAAAGAGGTCATCAACACCCCAAGGGAGGTGTTTACAGAAAAGGGTTCTGGCGTTGGGGAGTCACATTCGCGAGGAGGCCGTACCTGGCACCCGTAGCTGTCGAAAGTTTAATTAGAGGCCAGAAAGATACGAATGCATGTGCAACAAAGGGGGCCTGTAAGATTAGTTATAGTTTGAAACTTGCTAAGATGACAAACTAAACAACAAAACTAACAGATGAACATACAAACTTAAATTTCTTTAACATATCCCACCTGTTTATCAAGTTTCAAATCTCATCATCAAAGGCTGTCGCTTGAGGGGGGAGAAAAACTACCCAAAAACTCAAAAATTCTTGGAGAAAAGGGTAGAAACCCATGCCCCGAACGAGAAGCCCAAAAAAATAATAACAATTAAAAGATAATAAAGCAAAGCTAATGCAGTTTTTGGTCCAATACATGTATGTACAAAATAAACCCGGAACATCAAACATTCACAACTGCAACTCTTTTCTGTGATGCAAGTTACATGAATCAGTGACCTTGAGCGTTTTTTCAGAGGCTGCAGGTTTTATTTGATGTGCGTGTAGTCAGCAGTCTGCGCCTGTGCAACTCGTCTGCGTTTGACGTTGTCCTGGTCTCGAGGTTGTGCGCTGACCAGGCACAGCCCTGCAAGGAAGTAGATGATGCATCTGGTCGACAGGGCAGTGCCCAGTTGCTGTTCGGCGGCTTGCTCCATCCTTCCGAGAGGGGTGTGTTTGCCACGGAAAACCCTCTTTCCAACTGTGGTCTTTTGTTGGTACATTGGAGTGTACGTGGTGGAGATCCTCTCCAAGGGACTTGCGTCGCTCAGCCTTCAGCAGGGACCGGAGAAGCTTGCACTGCGACTGATGGTTCCAGCCGCCACGCCCCTCGACCTTTGCTGCCGTCGGGGTCACTGCAATCACCTGATGAGGGCCGTCCCAGCGTTCACTGTCCCAACGAGGTCGTTTCAGCACCTTGAGGAAGAGTTGGTCTCCCACATGGACGTGGTTTATCTGTGGATCAAAACACACTGGCCAGTAATTGTGGTCAAACATGTCTTTCATGTGGACTGGGACAGATGTGCCAGTCGCTGGTGGTTCTGATGAACCTGAGAGTCTATGTGTGAGGCCATATAGGATAAAAAGGGGATAGTGTCCTTCCTTCGGCTGGCACTATCCTCATTGCTGTGATTGAAACACAGTCTGGCCATTGTCTCTTTTTTTTTTCTTTGTCTTGATAAGTCAGTTCCATTCGTGCGTTCCACAAGTCCTGCAGACTGTATGCAAAATGACGCTTTGAGTCAATTTTGCAACAACTGTCCCACTTGTTACAAACATTATTCACAAAATGCATCATTTTCACTTTAAATCACTCTTGAAATTCCAAATGTCAGGATAATTCGATTACACAACACTTTTTCCAACTGTTTTAACATCATCATGTGTTGTTGGAAACAACGTAATCCATTTTGAAAACACATTAATTATAACCAAACAATATTGCAACCCAAACAACTAACACTTTGTCTAAAAAAAAGTTTTTTGTTGAAAAGTCTATATGTGGGAACAATTTCATATCATACTTCCCCCTGTTGACACACATGTGTCACTCATGTTACTCCTCTACTCCTCAGCAATGTTTGCACCTTTTTTCTCCCAATGTGTGCATTCAATTAGTGGTGTATTTTTCCCTGGCGTGAGATCAAATTGTCAAGTTGATTTGCTGCGTGTGTGTGTGTGTGTGTGTGTGCATTACCCCTTGCTGCATTGTCTGCGAGGCAGTATTCAATTGTAATCGTTTCATTTTCTGTTCAGAAAATTTTGCATTTACAAATACTTATTTAGACGTGCTTTATGCACAACTTTTCTTTCATCTTTTGTGATTTTTTAAAACGCCGTTTGCCCAATGTCGACAGAACACATAAACATATATCTTGGCAGTCAGTCCAAATTGTAAAATGTTTTTTAGAAAACATCTTACAATTCTGGATCAGCACAGAAGTTTCTGCTGCTTGTCCTGCACATACAGATTTTAATATCCCTTGAAACAAAATGCTTTGTTAAAAAAAAAATTCCCACCCCTTTGCGGCCGTCAAAAAACTGTCTCTCCAGTCGGGAGAAAGGTGTCCAAGAGGTCAGGTCGCTGTTTGGTGGTAATTTGGACTCGGCTTCCACAGTCGTGTGGTGTGCCTTCTACTGGTGCGGGAAAAAGTGACGCTGGGCTGAGCGCACCTTATCAGTGTAATGTGACAATTAGGTCGCCGTGCAATGTGAATGTGGTGGGTGAAGGCTGCTTGATCCAATTGTTGTGACTAATATGCAAGTGATTTCATGAGCCCTGCGCGTCTGCAGCCACACAAGGTCATGAAACCATTTTTTGCAGTCACTGTTTGCTCAAATGGCTCATAGTAATTTGGTAGTGCTAATACATCTTAATCAATGAGTTCACACTTGACAAGTTCAAAAGCTTGTCAACCTCAAGTGTTCAAACATTTTTTTTTCCCTCAAATGTCATTGGCTTGTCATAAATGATGTCCAGCAATAGTCGTGTGATTTCTAAGTACTTTGCAATCCATGCCTGGCAATAATTGCGTACACCTATAAGGGACATCATTTACTTCTTTGTTATTGGTTTTAGGGCTCGGGCAACGCCTTCTTTTTGCTTGTCACCAAAAATGCGCCCCTTTTCAGTCAAAATGCGGCCTAAATATGTGACTTCCTTTTTTAACAGCTGCATCTCATCGGTTCAGTTTGATGACGCATTAAGTAATTCTCGAGGTCAAACATATGTTTAATATCTTCCTCAATGTCCTCACTGTTGTCACTGTCAGAGGGGGAATCCAGAGGTTTGGACATCAACTCGCAGTCCGAAGCCCCACTGGGGTCCCGGCCTAGTCATTCATTTTCCCAATCGTACACTTCCTTAAAACAAGTTCTCAAACCCTTCATTCATTATGTAAATTACTCGTCTTCTCCTTGGCCGCCCTCGTGTGCAAGCCTATCCTAGACGCTCACAGCAGAAAAAGAAGGGAGGGGGGGGGCCTCACTGTTCATACGCCAATCACGCGGTCCCCAGGCAACCAAGCTGCCAGGGGTTACGCCCCCTACCAAAGGCTCCAGTTTACTGGCCACTCCTCCCTGCCAATTTACGAGCAGGCAATCTCAAGCCAATGGCAACAGCTCCTTCCCCCTAAACTTTCCGCTCGTTCCAATTCACTTACGCTTTCCTTCTGGCATCTGCCCAACCTACTTTACCTCTCAGTCATCTCCAACCCCCTCTTAACTTTCCGCTCATCCTATTTCACTTACGCTTTTCCTTCTCAACCTACCTTGCCTCTCAGTTAGAGAACCAAATTCTGCCCCCGCACCTCAGGTTTGACACCACTTAAAATTCAAAATCAGGAAACACCTATGCTTTTGCAAAGATTCCTCATGTTCACTTTCAAAACCTTCATTCCATCTTTCATAACACCTACTTCTCTCTTTCAATTCATGCAACCAACTCAGTGTCTTACATCCCTCAACCACATAGGTTCTCATTCTGTTACTCTATACAGTTTTCCACTTGCAAATCTGCCTATGACACCTTTCTCACTTGCCCTATCATTTGGACTTCATCAATCCTTTCTATGGAACATTAATTGTTCCTTTCCCTTTTCTACACATTCTTTTTCTTTCTTTACACATTCCTTTTCTTTTCTTATTAACTTCCAATCTCTACACTGCAAAGTTTCCCTGGACTTTACTATACTACCCAATACCCCAATTTTAGAAAATTGGACCAGTTTGTCAACACCTAGGGTGTTCTAAAAACTGGTTTCTCATCAGTAGGACAGCAACTCAATTTTCCTGTTGTGGCAATTCTCACTTCAACTTTTTCAGGTGGAGATTTCTTGTCTATTACATCCACAACAGTCTGCTGTTTATAATCCTACTGTATTACATGGGATAAAATACCAAGTGGTATTAGTAATCCCCAATCGCACACACTCCAGCTCACTGACTCAACCCCCACCCTTTCTCTTCTTTGTTCTCACACACACACATAGTCAGACTCAGACATATACACGGGCCCACAAAACAACACACACAGTTCTCAACATTGAACAGCTACAAACGAGAAGCTAATCAATATTTTTCAGTTTCAACTAACCTACATTTTTCCTTTATTTCAAATTCGGAAAGTTGACAGTTAACTTCCTTCATCAATTCTGCCGCCATTTCTGACAGTCTTAATTGTTATGGTGTCTAGTTATGGTTCCTCAGTGTTGAGAAAAATTCAAATTGCCTGACTTTGGGTTGAATACCAAGCTTCTACTCCCAATTTGGAGCGGGTATTCCTGGGTGTTTTTACTCACAACCCTCGGTCAGTTTTAGATTTCTCAAACGTTGGACATTCATACAATACACATACACACTCACAGATTGATCAGTTCTGTGTCTGTGAAAATAGATAAACTATTTTCGTCTTCTATAAATAACAAACGTTGTACTATCACTTCCAAATATAGTAATAATTACATCTGTACTCTACCAGAAATAAGGACCCCTAAATCTGTCTTCCAGAAAAAACAACAGTTAATTCTGTACTATCCGAGCAGATATAATCAACTACACTTGTACTCTCTACCAGACAAGGAATGCCTTAATCTGCCTTCCAGAATAAACAACAGTTAATTCTGTACTGTCCGAGTCTTCCAACAAGTCTTCCAAAATAGCAAAGTTAAATCTGTATTTCTTCCAGAAAATAGCTAAGCTAAGATGTACTATCTCTTCGGGTAAAGGAACTCCCTGAAACCCTACTATCCTTCAAAAACCCAAAAAAGTTTTTTACTATCTGTTGTATACAACCACTGACCTGTGACAATCTCTCCGCTGGATGAAGTCTGTGTTCTCTCCGGTGGAGGATGGCCGAGGACCGGCCTCCTGGAAGAGAGGACTTTTCACGATGGCGCCGTTTTCAGTCGTCGTCAATCGTCCACCGCAGATCACACGTTTTCATCCGGCATTCGAAGGACCAAGTAATGTTAAGGATGTTTCTATCAAAACAAGCCTGAACAAATGAATCAACCAGCCAAGATTGTCTGTCATTTCCGCGCGGGGCAGCCCTCGAACTCCGAGGCGAAGCCAGCGTGTTCGACTGCACACATGGTTTATATTTGCATCAGCATAAGCAATTTGAATATGCAATACATACAGAATGGAAAACTTGACATTTGACTCCATCCCACTTGCCCACCCTCTTCCTGCCTATTCTAACGGTTTCAGCTTACAAGACACCTTTTGTTCATACTTCTGCTTATTCTAACAGCAAAAGGGAGCATGTTCACTCTGAACTTCATTTGACCTGTGTAGTGTATTTTCACAAGGCTTAACATGTTGAACTTATTTTATGGCCATGACGATATTGTTGCTTTAGAAATACCAAGCCTTGTGTTGGACCTCCCTAAATGCATAAGTTACAGCCTTAAGAGGCCTCGGGCCCCAACATTATCTACGAAGGGTTAAAGAGGTCATCAACACCCCAAGGGAGGTGTTTACAGAAAAGGGTTCTGGCGTTGGGGAGTCACATTCGCGATGAGGCCGTACCTGGCACCCGTAGCTGTCGAAGGTTTAATTAGAGGCCAGAAAGATACGAATGCATGTGCAACAAAGGGGGCCTGTAAGATTAGTTATAGTTTGAAACTTGCTAAGATGACAAACTAAACAACAAAACTAACAGATGAACATACAAACTTAAATTTCTTTAACACTTCCCCGGGCACGGGCGGTGCCAAGCGGCCCCTAAGTTTAACCAAATGGAAGCTCCGGAGGAGGAGGGCATGCTCGCGTCACAGTAAGCCGAAGAGGAGCACCTTCCCCGGGCACGGGCGGTTCCAAGCGGCCCCGAAGTTTAACCGAATGGAAGCTCCGGAGGAGGAGGGCATGCTCGCGTCACAGTAAGCCGAAGAGGAGCACCTTCCCCGGGCACGGGCGGTTCCAAGCGGCCCCTACGTTTAACTGAATGGAAGCTCCGGAGGAGGAGGGCATGCTCGCGTCACAGTAAGCCGAAGAGGAGCACCTTCCCCGGGCACGGGCGGTGCCAAGCGGCCCCTAAGTTTAACCGAATGGAAGTTCCGGAGGAGGTCGGGCGTGTGTCACAGTTAAGCCGAATTGGAGCACCTCTTGCGCCCGGGCACGAGCGGAGCGCGAGGCTGTCCGTTATGAAAGAATAAATAAATAAAGAATGCCACCTTTTTTTCACAGGGCACACCGGACGGCGTACCATCAGGTTAAAGTCGGAGTAATTAAATAAATACAAAAAGAATGGCTGGGGAATAAAAAAATAATACGTTTTAATAATAATTTGGTTTTTTTGTTATAACATGAATTTCACTCTCTCTCTCTCTCTCTCTCCCCGTATATATATATATATATATATATAAATATAAATATTTATATATTTATTATATATATTGTATATTTTTTTTAAGCATTTTTGAAGGTGCGCCGCTACTTCGCGGATTTTCAGTTTTCGCGGGTGGTCTCGGTCCCCATTAACCGCGATAACCGAGGGTTCACTGTACTCCATAAAATTTACAAAAAGCGAGGTGAAACACTCAACCAGGGCTGCTTTTTTGAACATTTCTCGAGGGCCATGGCGAGCCATTTCAAAAAAGCTGCACAACTAACGTATAAAATATTGATAAATTTGCTCTGCCTGATGTGTGTGTCAAGTTTCACGAGTTGTCGTTCATATTTAGAACCTCATAATCAGCGTTGTTTTATTGCCGAACCGTGCAATGCCACTCCCACAACTTTTCACGAAAAAGGATGAATTTCGTATTGTGACATCCTCATGGCCGAAACAGTCCTCCGAGCATATATGAGGGCGACCTTGTTGAGTTGCACGGAGAAAAACATCCAAGAAAATAACTTGTATTAGCTTTTACCAGTTGGTGGCGCTACTACTACGATGAAAAATAAGTTGGTAGATGTCTTCAGGGCTGAAGTATCCTCAAATGTGTACAACTTCGAGAAGATAGGATCATCTGAGTCATGTTGCCGGAGCTTTTGTTGCCACAAAGTACAATCGGACTTTTCAGCACCGTAATAGCCACGCCTTTTGCCAAAACGTCACAAACTCGGCAGAGAGTAAGATCATTGTCTTGAGTCTTTTCTGACTAATTTTCAGTCGGATTCGTCAAAAGGGCACCGTGCAGTACGTGAAAATTAAAATAAAACAAATTTTTGATTCCACTTGGCGGCGCTGTGTGTATAACAAAATAATAACATTAAGATGTCTTCAGGTCGGGACATTTTATTTACAGGTGAAGGTTTGGATTTTTAGGAGCATGTGCAGGGGAGTTATTAAGCATTCATTTATTTGTATTAGGTTCATTTTGTCTTCTTATTATTGATATTTGACTGATTCATTAAAAGCAGACAATTATGTTTTAGGTAAATTTTTTACCTGACATGTTTCGGCGAGTCTTTCGCCTTCTTCAGAGTGTCGCATAATGGTGTCTTGAGACCCGTCTTTATCAGCTGATGTTCCATGAGGGTGTGACTTACCTGTCAAAAAAATTAAAAATCAGAGCAGTAAAAGAATAAGCACAACATGAACATTACAAATCAGCAATCACTGACCACTGCAAAAGGGAAAACCACATCATGGACCGGGAGAAGGGCAGGGTCATCCGCACCGAAGAGAACAAACAACAGCGCTGGATCAGAGAGGCCATTGAGATCTGCAAGCGAGGCATAAAAACCATGAACAGAGACAAGGGAGCCTTCATCCTCTCTACCACCTGGAGCAGCATCTTGGCGGAGTGAACGGACAGCGGGGGGTGTGACTTGCCTTCATTCTTGTGACAGGTAAGTCACGCCCTCATTGAACATCAGCTGATAAAGACGGGTCACAATACACCATCATGTGACACTCTGAAGAAGGCGAAAGACTTTCGTATTGTGACATCCTCAAGGCCTAAACACTCATCCGAGCAAATATAAGGTAGATTTTGTGAACCTGCCCGGAGAAAAACATCAACGAAAATAATTTGTATTTGTTTTAACCAGTTGGTGGCGCTACCACTGCGATCAAAAATAAGTTGGCAGCCGTCTTCAGGGCCTGAATATCCTCAAATGTGAAAAACTTCGAGAAGATGGATCATCTGAATCATTTTGCAGGAACTTTTGTTGCCACGGAGAATAATCAGACTCTGCGGCACCGCAATAGCCACGCCCTTCGAAGGAAAGTCACAAAAATAGGGATAGCGTAAGATCAATGTCTTGAGTCTTTTCTAGCCAATTTTCAATCGGATTCGTTAAAAGGGCACCGTGCAGTACGTCAAAATGTAAAAAATGATATTGATTGGCGCAAGGTGTATAACAGAATATAAACATATAGATGTCTTCAGGTACCGACTCTTTATGTACATGTGAAGTTTTGGATTTTTAGCAGCATGTGCATGAGAGTTATTAAGCATTTTGTCCATTGCGGCGAAGGAAATCTTAAGTGAAAACTTCGAAGCCCCGCCCCCGTCATATAGTATTTTGGAAACAAAAGATTTTAGCCCCAGTGTTTGTCCCAGGTCTTAAGATGCTACAGACAGAATTTTAAGGCAATCAGATGAAGCCTTTAGGATCAGGGTGCAAAAGAATGACCCATGTAAACATGCAAAAAAGGGCAAAAGTCGGACTTTCAAAAATTCATAACTCACTTCCTGTTCATATTAGACGTTAAAATATCAAATTTTTCGCCATGCCCGATGAGACTGCCAAGTTTGGTGAGTTTTTGTGCATGTTTCGGGGGTCAAAAATGCGATCGAACAATCGGAAAAATAATAATAATAATAATTTCAACAAAAACAATAGCGACTTCGCAGCGGTCGCTGCTCAGGCCCTAATAATAATAATAATAATAATAATAAAAGTAATAATATTTTCTACAAAAACAATAGGGACCTCGCAGCCGTCGCAGCTCGGGCCCTAATAACAATTTCTAGAAAAACG